>NW_013666217.1:420497-427563 GCF_000517525.1 Limulus polyphemus
GAGTTTCAATGTAACGAATAAGGAATGGAGCATGAGCCTTAATGTCCCTGGCATTCCATTGTAATATTTGTAAAGGGACTATTGTTTATTTGTATGAGAACTTACTTGGTAAAGTTCATAAATTGAGTCTGGATTAATATCAAAACCAAGAATGGTACTTGCCAATTCGGTTATGAAAGATATCCTCGTTTTTCTGCCAAAAGGACTGGTCTTGAGCGATCGAAATTATTTTGGCTACGAAAGTAACGATTTGTTCAAACAGTTGAGGTGACATACGATGACTATTTGAAGCATTATCCTGTTGAGAATTGTTTTCGTTACGTTCGTCGGGAGATCGAGGTTTCTGTGGTTCTTTAGGCAGATGTTTTGTTTCTAAAGGCTGTCGTTTCTGCGCAACAAGTTGAATTGCTTGGGCGTAACTCAGTTTTGACTGTACAGTTTGAACCTCCTTTGACTCCTGAAATTTTTGACAGCCCATGTATGCTGCCGAATGTTCACCCCCACATAAACGACATACTAGAGTCTGCTTAGTACAGTCCTTTGCATTATGATTTTCGCCACAAGTGGCACATCGAACATTACTGCGGCACACGTTTGCAGTATGTCCGTAACGTTGGCACTTAAAGCACCGCGTCGGATGAGAGATAAATTCCCGTACAGGAAACGACAAAAAGCCGAGATGGACTCTCTTAAGTAGGGTCGTAGATGAGAAATGAAGAATAACGGAACTTATAGGTTCTTTAAGTTTTAGTTCTTTGTTGTATCGCGTCATCCTTATTGCCTTTGTAACTCCCTCTATGGACGTACAGTCCTCCTCAGTAATGTCGAGGTGGACACCATGAATGATGCCCCTTACAGAAGGTGGGGGCACGTCTTGAATTTGGGAACGTATTTTATATCCACAAATGTTTTTTGTACGCGACAATGATCTCGAATGTGAATAAGTACAAACTATTTTAATACGATCTGTTTGCAATTGAATTTTTTCAGTAGGCCCAATGATATCGTCAATGGTTCTACTCAAGAGCATGGGATTTACTTGGGCTATATTGATGTCCGGCGAAATAATGAAAACTATTTGTTTCCTGTCCATAGTTGACTTTTTGTGTCCGATTGATTCGACACTTGAACCGGAATCAGATTGTACTCGTTTACTAGCACAATCCCTATCGAAATCCATGTCTTGCGACACACCAACAGCTCAAGAAGTAGCCGACCCATTTACACATCGGCGAGGGTCGTCTACATCATTCACCCCTCTCTCAGTATGACTACTAACACGTTCGCCGTTTCGTGGCATATTTCCGATATATGCTTTCTCCAACAAACACCGCAATACCAACACCGCTTCAAAACGTCCCGGATCTAAAGCTTGTCCCTCACACCAAACATTCGTAGGTGTTAATTTTAACCCTTTCTGTCTAGCGTTTTTATATTGTACACAAGGTTTCTACAGAGGTTGTGTCATCAGTACGTCATGACAAACTCCCTACAAATATAGCATAGTATAATAGAAAAGAAACTGGCAGGTTTGGCACTGTGAGAGGACGTGAAGGTTAAATGCAGTTAAGGTTTCGGATGACTTTGGTGACTGTAATAATTATTCTTTTCTCTATGAATTGCATAGGTCTTCTATTTCAATACGCTATAAAAATATGTCTTATTGAAAAATGTGTTTGAAATATTCATGAATTTTTAAAATTTTATGATCATTTAAAAATGCACAACCTCTAAAAAATAATGTCGTGTGCATGGGTGTCCGCAGGAGGGGGGCAAAAGAGGCACTTGCCCTTCTGGAAAGACTCCCCCCCCCCCTCTCTGGAGAAATTTCTGTGGTCGCTCATGGTCGTGTGTCGAGAGTTTAAACTTAAAGTCTTGATTCGACTAATACTGCGAGTGGAGGAAATTAAAACCTGTATCTTACAAATGGAATACCATTTTTATCCGTGTGGTGGTTTGAAAGTTAGACTGTGAAATGTAGCATCTATAGCTACCTAAATAATTCAACATTCGACAAGGCAATCGTTAAAAATTTAAAACATTCAACATTAAACGAGGCAGCTCTTAATAAGATTAACTTGTTTTTTTTTCTCGAAAAGATTTTTGTAACATTAAAGTAAACTGGACCAAACAGGGACTATTGAGAGAGAAGTTTCTAAAGCTGGAAAACACAATAGTTAATTAGTGGCCTAACCCTCGATAGAGCGGAAGTTAATAAAATAAACGAATGCAACAATGTATATATACAGAGGGCTAGAAGACGCTTTTTTAATTCTAAACAATACATTAGCTAACAATGTAAACGTTTTTTAGTTCTACGACAAAAACAACAGTAATAATAAAATAAGCATTTCTAACAATTATGCTTTTTCCGAGAACAAGAGTGTATAATAGTATTTCAATTACACTATGTCTGCCATGTCCATATTGTCGAATACAAGTTTTGCTCAATACCAGGGTTATCAGGCCAGCTGGGATTCAACAAACATAACAGTGGTCGAAACGCTATTTACATAAACCATTTGTTAAACTAGCAATTATTATGGTTTCAAAGCCTTGGCTGGTGAAGCGTTATTATAATCAATTATATCTGTCATAAGACAAGAGTATTAGGCTTACTGTAATAAGAACTAGATTCTTTAAAGGCCTCCTTACGGTTGATTACAATACTAGCATAAAAACCTGCCCTCACGATTTACAGAGCGTCCAATGTTCTAATAAATCTATTCGTTATCGCCAATTTGCTCCTATAGCTATCCCAAGTGGGTCTGTACCTCCCGAAAAAACACACATTAAAACACCAACCCGTGGTACTTGAGCACGTGCAAGTTTATTCCTGTTATATTGTGAGTGATAGTAAGAAAAGTTTCAAAAATGACACCCCCGGAATGCCGACGGGGTCCAGGAACATAAATTCTGATGCCAGTTTCGAGTTTAACGACCATGAAAATCTAACCCTTGTTGATCGCCGTTATGTTATTGTGACTTCCGGGTGGGTTTTAGCCAAGTTATACGGTACGTCATATAAATACGGATCGCCCCCCCCGAATCCGTCTGCCAGGTTTGATCCTGCCAGCTCCAAGACTGTTGTAAGCTCATGGACAAACAACAAGGTATTGTGTCGTGCGGCCAAAACAACGTTTTGCAGAATACACTGTGTGTTATCAACAAAAGTGATAGTTTGGCGTTTTTCCACCTTCAGTATCTCTGACTGTGTTAATCCAATCTATTGCATAGTGGATGTGCTCTACTTGACTCTTACTTCACTTACCAAATTTCAAGACAATCCATCAAGAAATGCCTGAGATATAACATCTCTAATTTTGATTGAGTTTTTTTTCTATTTTTTCTTCGCACCAAAAGTACCGAAACCTTATTTGATAGAAAAACATACTTAAATGTTATGGATTTTTTTCAAGTTTGTTACACTGATAGATCTTTTCAATCTACAATTATGATTCTCATTTGGTGTAAATATAATCCACATGTGCAAAGGTATTCAAGAAACACCGCCCAAATTTGACGAAACTTTTTGCCACGCCTACGCAAAAAGTTATGTGATCTATAAGTCTAATACTACAGCTTTATCTAAGAGTAAAAATGGACCATTTTTTGTTTTTTGTTATTCGGATTAAAGACGGCTGATTTAGAGCAGCAAAACTATAAGATAAAAGGGCATGCAGATACATAAGTATTGGTTAAGACAAGCAAACTAGATTAGCAGTTTCTAGCTCAAGTTTTCAAAACAATCATACGAGTGGACGGTTATTATTGGTTATTTATTGCCAACATTTCAGCACAAACTTACTAAATTTTATGAAATTATCCTAATTAAAGAGCATTTAGTGTCACGCGATATTAATTTAACCAATTATATAATGATGTTTGATACGGCGCACCGATTGCATGGGGGTGATGACAAGAACCTGTTAATCTAAATTCCATGGCGTTACTATAAACAAAGCTATTAATATTGCTTTAGAGATGAAAAATTATCACCATATATTTTTTAAAATCTGGTTGGTTTTGTAAAGTAAAGGTTTGTTCCGAATAATAGGGTTGCAATCCTAAAACTAATGTTTGTTACTATCGAGTGTCACTTTCTTACTTGCTGCGGTTTGTTGGTGTGTATTGACAAAAAGTCATGATATCTAATAAAAAACACCTTAGATGTGAAAAAAAAGGTGCGGCCAAAAAAGGATTGAGCGTGCGACTTAAAGAAATGAAATCAACATTTGCGGTCAAACTGGTAGCTACACTTATAGCATTAATAAGAATTTCACATCAAATATTCATTCATTAGTTAGCTAGGCCACATATTTTGTTTTACCCACCATCATGCCCCAAGTTGAACAAAAAACGCGGCCTTACTAACTAATGAAAGAATATTCGCTGTGAACTTCATATCATTGCTATAAGTGTAGCTACCAGTTTGGTCGCACACTCAATCTTGTTTTGGCCACACCTATTTTTTCACACTTAAGGTGTTTTTGCTTAGATTAATATACGATGCTCGTCCAACAAAAGCGTTTACACCATAACTAATGTTCGAAACTGCGCGTATCTATACAAGAAGACGCTTTTAATACTGGACAATATATTTTTAATTATGAAATAAACACTACTGACTCAGGAAAACGACTTTCAAGGATAGAAAAGATACCCTCATTAATATCGAGGATACCCAAGTCATGAAATATGCATTCTAATCTTTATTAATAAGAACTTAAGAAAAACATATTTAATTAGCTATATTCATTACCAGGCTGAATTTCATTTTCAATCTAAATAGATAGTTCGATTAGACCAGAAGTTAATATCACGTATTACTGAGAGTTTTTATCAATGTTTATAGGATTCAACTTTTCAGTCAATGATGTCATGCTGTAAATTTGTCAAAGATCTAAGCTGTTGTTGTTTTTCCAGAAGAATACGTACAGGGCTCTTGAGTTTCTTGATCAGCAAAACAAGTGATTTTAAAGAGCGTCATAGTTACATTTACGTTTTCTGAACGTTGTTTTTTCTAGTTATGTCCTTCTATAAACATAAAACTAGACATACGAACAACATAGAGTAGACAATTAACAACGATCAGTAGTTGTTTTTTTAGGTTCTCCTTGGTGTTTCTAACTGAAACGAACCGGGACTTAATGATTAGTGCGCCATTATGAGTATCGGAATATCCAAGGCTTCAGCTACGATATGCTACTAAGCATGCTCAGTACTTTTAACTGTAGGAGTGTTATAACTGTGAGAGTCAATGCCGCTATTCGATTAAGATTATTCTCATAACGGGCGGTGGGTGCTGCTAATTGGTTCCTCTATGTTCCTTCTGCAGTTCTAAATTCTAATGCCTGATCCTTGGAACTCTTGACCTTGTTGTTTAGTTCATGGGCCATATAAAGTGCTGTTCAGGTTGAAAATACCAAAATACTTATTAATGAAGAAATGATAAAGCAAACCTATACCGGTTCCTGAATTTAAGATTAGTTTAGAAACTATCTACTGGCTTGTTTAATAAAAACAAAACTAGGAAAAAAATTGAGGGAAATTCTAAATTTATTACCCTTCTATGTTCAAAGTTGTTGTTTTTTCTTTTGTTTTTCTGAAACTGCTAAGGAATTGAATATACTCCAGCATTGAGTTACAACATCGGTTATGAGTTCTTGCTTTATTTAGTGTTGTTCTTGGAATGTTCTATAGGTACGAGGAAATCTCGAAATTGGCCAAAAATATATTCGACAGAAATAAGTATCTTCTTATTCAAGCAACATCAACCATGGTGTATTTGAATGTTTTATTGAATTTCACGCAAAGCTACTCAAGGGCTATCAGCCCTAGCATTCCCTAATTTTGAAACGATAGACAAGAGAGGGAAGACAGCTAGTCGACACCACCAACTCTTGGGCTATTCCTTACCAACGAAAAGAGGGACTTGTCGTCACATTTTAACGGTATTACCGTGACGGAATTCGAACTCGCGACCACCAGGTTACGATTTGAGTGCCCTAACAATTAGGACATCCTAGGCACCCTGGTGGTTTCACAACGGTTCTATAAGATCTCCATACATCACTACAAGAACAATATATGCTCCTTGAAATATTTGAGAAACAAATCATTCTTATGGAATTTTATTACAACTAAATAGGACAGTAAGCCAAATTGGACTGATGGATTCAAAATCAATATTAAATATTTTTCTGTATTTTTAAACAGCAGTAGAAAATTTTGTTGTTAATAGCTTGAAACAAAAATATATCAGATATTTTGAGTACCGAACATTATAGATACATAATCTAATC
Organism: Limulus polyphemus; assembly: GCF_000517525.1. Lineage (NCBI taxonomy): Eukaryota > Metazoa > Arthropoda > Merostomata > Xiphosura > Limulidae > Limulus > Limulus polyphemus. The sequence continues at coordinate 426,803 of NW_013666217.1, forward strand.
GGAAGATGATAAGCAAACTTGCACATTTCTTATCAAAAGTCATCTAAATGTTTTTTATCAGTTTTGCAGTTTGTAAGCCCTATCAAGTAACGCTAATATAATACAAACAATCCATATACAAAAACTGACCTTATATGAAATCAGTATAAACAGCATTGAACTCGGTTTGATATAAAAATATCATAAAGGAGATTGATCCAAGATTGATTCTACTGATTTTTTTTTTGTTTGTGTGTGTGTGTGTGTGTGTGGAAGCAAACGAATAAAGCTTGTTTTTCACTTGTTTTACTTGTCTTATGTGATAAGTAGCGAAGTAGAAATTTCAGAAAAAAAGAAAATTATATTTCAGGTAAATATTAACCTGTTCCTTTTTAAGTTTTAAAGTTTTATAATTGAAATTTTCAACAATGTTGCATTTGTTACATGAAGTAAAAATGCACATCAGAAGAGTTTCTAATGTCAGCCATGATACCTTGAAGTGCCATATGATAGACCAAGATAATAATATATAAAACTTTTTCAAAATCAAAAGTTGTTATCATGATATCGTACGAGCTTGTTTTACACTTCCTTTACTTGTGTTATGCGACAAGTAGTGTAATAAACATTTGCTGAAATTTCAGGAAACTGAAAATCATATTTCAGGTGAATATTATTTCTTCTTTACTAAGATGATCTAGAATATTTTACTGAAGAAACAACTACAAAAGTCAATAGACAAGCTGACATTTCTGTTTAAGTGAGTTATTTCAAAGTATATT
>NW_013666217.1:428255-429703 GCF_000517525.1 Limulus polyphemus
CATGGGCTGCACTTGCGGCGCAGGATTTGGACCGATGTAAGTCTCTTTGAAGGAACATTGGAAACTGTTGATATCATTTTGGTAGTAGCAACTATATTTTTCTGTAGAAAAATTCAATTGGATGGGTTGGGAGGTGGTAAAAAGACCATAAAAGCACTGGATTGCAGTTGAATCAACGTTTAAAACTTGACAAAGTAATTTTTTCCCATAAAACCCATAACTTGTTTCTTGATTTCCAGACTGGGTTAGTTTCTGATAAATACATTCAGCGAGCGAGGTTCCTTGAATAAAAGTACATTGAAGTTTATTTTTCTGTAATTCTGAAGATGAACCATGAGAAACTGGAATTGTGCCAATTAGGGTACCGGTTGGACCAACTGAACCACCTGTCTCTTTATCATGAGTAGTACTTGTAACTAAACCAGCCAAGCCTGGGCCTGGCAATGGCGCTAGAGGACTTGTTGGGGCTGGATTAACTAACCCTGGGAATGTTCCTGAGTTTACGTTGGAGCCAGAGGTAACCGGAACCAAAGGCATTAGGGTATTTGTTGGTACTAAGGGTGAAGTGATTGGTGTTACTGGCACTGGAAAAGGCGAAACATCTGTGCTTGTACATTTAATTGTAAAATGAGCATGAGAAATGTAACTGCATATAAATCCTGGTTGCGGTGGGCTTGGAAAGTTTTCTTGATAGCTACATGTAAAGTAGTTCTGAGTACTCACTATATATCTACAAAAGAATGGCTTCTTTGATTGAATGGAAATTAGAGAATCGGGACTCGAAGGTTTTACAGATGAAGTTAATTGGATAGGGGTAGATGTCAGTTTAAAAAAGCATACAACTACTTGTTTTGCAACCAGGTTGCAGAAGTAAACTTTCTTCAAAAGACCTGAACCAAACAGGCCTGAAGCTGGAGCCAGAGGGTTTGGAGCGGGACCGACTTGGCCAGGAGCTGGAACAACGGGACCTGGAGAGGGACCTACTTGGCCAGGAGCTGGAACGACGGGGCCTGGAGCGGGGCCTACTTGGCCAGGAGCTGGAACAACGGGACCTGGAGAGGGACCTACTTGGCCAGGAGCTGGAACAACGGGACCTGGAGAGGGACCTACTTGGCCAGGAGCTGGAACGACGGGGCCTGGAGCGGGACCGACTTGGCCAGGAGCTGGAACAACGGGGCCTGGAGCGGGACCGACTTGGCCAGGAGCTGGAAAAACTGGGCCTGGAGCGGGACCGACTTGTCCAGGAGCTGGAATGACGGGACCTGGAGCGGGACCGACTTGGCCAAGAGCTGGAGAAACTGGGCCTGGAGCGGGACCGACTTGTCCAGGAGCTGGAACGACGGGACCTGGAGAGGGACCTACTTGGCCAGGAGCTGGAACGACGGGGCCTGGAGCGGGACCGACTTGGCCAGGAGCTGGAACAACGGGACCTGGAGAGGGACCTATTT
>NW_013666217.1:430539-431517 GCF_000517525.1 Limulus polyphemus
CATATATATACAGTACTGTGCAAAAGTGTTAGGACAAGAGAATATTTTGTCATTCTTTCCATTATATGTGGCTAATTCTTCAATGGCATTACAGAATGTAAATTTCAATGCTATGGTAATCCTTCGTTGATCCCTGTTGGCAATTCAATGAGCCAGGGTGAGAATACTTATCATTCTTTAGAATTCCCATATACTTTTACCGAGGGCATGTCATAAAGGATCTGCTTGAATGAACATACTGATCAAATTTAGGGTCTGAAATAACTGTCATTGTACCCCCATGCAGTGTCTTAATTATATAGAAAGAAGCTAGCATATGGTACCGGTATATGCCAGAAGAAATCAATTTAATAGCACTTCACAAATATACCTTGATAAAAACAGTGTTTGACACTATATATTAAGTTTTGTTGTCATGCCACAGCACAAAACGCGTAGAGAATTGTCAGTTGAGCAGAGAGTTCGCATAAAAGCTTTACGTGATGCTAATTGGACTCTCCTACAAATTGCTACAGACTTGAAATTCTCCCCAAACACTAGATCGTGAGACCGAGACAGATACATTTGAAAATAGGAAAGGAAGAGGCAGAACACCTAAACTCAATGATACTGATATTAAGTATCTTTCGTTTATTCAGCCTTCGAGACAGAAGGAAGACTGCCACTGATCTCAAGCATGAGATAAACGACTATGTACCAAATGACAGAAAAGTGTCCAGATCTACACTACCAAGAAGACTCAACGAGAATGGAATATTTGGTCGTGTAGCTGTTAAAAAACCTTTACTTCGATCTGCAAATATCGTTAAGAGACTGAAATTTGCTAAAAAGTACAAAACTGGACTGTTGATGATTGGAAAAAGGTGTTATGGGCAGATGAGTCCAAGTTTGAAATATCTGGGGGTGTTTTTCTGCTGAGGTGACAGGAGATATTTGCAAAATAGATGGAATAATGGACCAGCGCAAGTACCATCAGAT
>NW_013666217.1:431972-442091 GCF_000517525.1 Limulus polyphemus
TCATGGTATACCCAGTGGTTTGTGTATTATTGGTAAAGGATTCTACTATCAAGAAGATAATGACCCCAAATTACTTACTTACTTAGCTTAGAAATTACTTAGCTAAGAAAGAAGCTGCTGGAGTTATTCTAATGATGCAATAACCCCCACAGAGCCCCGATCTCAAACTAATTGAACAGATCTGGGATTTGATAGATCAAAAACTTTACAAATCAAAAGTTACTTCCAAATAAATTTTATGGGAGTGTATTAGAGACATTTGGAGTAAAATTCAAAAGGACAATTTGATTAAATATGTTGCAACAATGCCTGAAAGACTGTCTGCAGTTATTAAAGAAAAAGGGGGACACACAAAATATTAACTTTATTTTTTAATAAATACAAAAATATTTTAGAAAATAAACTATCTATTGAGATAAAATATCTTATAAAAAAATAAATAAAATAAAGAAGGAGTTAGTTACTTTAGCTTATAATTAGCTGGTAGCAATTTTTCAAGTAATTTTATTCAGTATAACTAGGACGGAAAGATTAACTTCGAGTAGCTTGGCTTGTCTCGGCCTTTCCGTGTTATACTTGTATAAATCTTCAGGATAAAGGGAGGGTGGGAGTTAGAACTTTTAAGGTAGAGTTTATAGTTCTATTTAATATCTTATAGTTCTATTTAGTTCTATTCAATATTTTATAGTTCTATTTAGTTCTATTCAATACTTTATAGTTCTATTTAATGTCTTATAGTTCTATTTAGTTCTATTCAATATTTTATAGTTCTATTTAGTTCTATTCAATACTTTATAGTTCTATTTAAGTTCTATTCAATACTCTATAGTTCTATTTAATGTCTTTTGTAAGGGATGAGGGTGGGAGTTAGAACTTTTAAGGTAGAGTTTATAGTGCTATTTAATATCTTATAGTTCTATTTAGTTCTATTCAATATTTTATAGTTCTATTTAATGTCTTTTGTAAGGGTGGAGGGTGGGAGTTGGAACTTTAAAGGTAGAGTTTATAGTTCTATTTAATATCTTATAGTTCTATTTAGTTCTATTCAATATTTTAGAGTTCTATTTAATGTCTTTTGTAAGGGTGGAAGTTAGAACTTTAAAGGTAGAGTTTATAGTTCTATTTAATATCTTATAGTTCTATTTAGTTCTATTCAATATTTTATAGTTCTATTTAATGTCTTTTGTAAGGGTGGAGGCTGGTAGTTTAATTAGTAGAAATATTAGGGTGGCTTTATTTCCTTTATACTTTAAGAAATTTAAGGGTAGCTACCTTCCCCCAACTGGCTATAGACAGTGAAAGGCAGTAGAAGCTGAGACATTGTGGGTGTAAGCACTCAGCTTCGTACCCGTATTTGATTGATTTATTTATGATTTTCCATGATGACCGACTAGATTGACATCGGCGTTTGGATTTTGTTTGCTAAATTTGGACGCTATTACCACAGACATTATCTGTTATGACAAAATGTTGACAATCTGGACCGATAGCGGTAATGCGATATATATTTGCATGTATGTATATATATATATATATATATATACAGATATTTGAACATTTCAACAACAAAAATCATATAGAATTATGTTAATGCAAACATTTCTATACTACCGATATATTTAAAAATTTCCACAATTTCACGAGTGTGTATGTGTATCCAGATTAAAAAATAGTATTGCACATGATGTTTGTCTTAACAAACATTTCAAAATTAAAAAAAAACTGCCTCATACATTCAAACAGCCATTTCGAAATTATGAAACAAACTGATTAGCTAATTGTCTATATAATATATAATCAGGAAGCCATTTTACATTTTTGAACAATATCGTTACACAATTTTGTATATCTTAGAACACTGTTATTTCTGCATATCCACTGAACAGCTATATAACTTTTCCATTCAAGGCGAACCTTACCTCTAGTGAAACATGATAATATTCAACGAATACCAAAAATTATCAGATAAAAGTTATAACATTTTTCATCTCATCATTCCTTAAATAGTTATCTAAACCTGATTATACACATATTCATCAGTTTCTCCTATAGTTATATTAACCTCACCTTTGTGTCTCTTTCAAGGCCCGTGGAGAGCGCTTCTTTCTTCTCAATGTCTGTGAAGTTCTCTTCTTTTCTTCTAGACTGTTTGTATTTGATGGAAGCGCACTCTGTTGTTTCGAACTGTTGCTCGAGTTTCCCTTTTATAGTTTAGTCTACAAATGCAGCTGTGATGTCTATAGAACTTTAGTGACCTTGGACAAAATTAGCTCAGCTAATCACCAAACTGACCACTAAGAAATAATCTGGGAAGAGAGGTAAATAGGTCAAGATGGAACGTTATCGAAACACAGGTAAAGAAAGTGAGGGTAGGGCTTCTTAACTCGAACAAACAACGGAGGAACCAGACCTTACAAGCTTCTAATGCCCTTGAATACACTGGAATTTTCTATTTCCACGTTTTAAAAATACTCACGTGCTTGAAGTCATACTATTTAAAAGCGTGTATTTTATGGGATATTATTTTTCAAACAAGCTCATTTATTAAGTGATATTAGTAGCATGTAGGTGGAGATGTAATAGTGTTTAGGTCTTTAGCTATTAACCGTGGGCAACTGTTATATTATTTTTGATACAATACCATATATCTTTTTCAGAAAAACAGTGTGATCTGTATTGGTTTTCAACAGGAACACATCTTAACAATACACATCACGACACTAGCGACACTAGAGACACTGTGCTATTGGTTTTGGAAGTGACTCCAGACGTAGGACCTATATTGCGGTGGGAATACACTGTCTATCAGTCTTAACCTCCGTTAGCCAGTCTCACATGAAGAAATTCGTAAAATTCAAATAAAATCATGAAAAGTTAGGAGAGCGAGATGTGGGGGCTCAAGCCCACAATGTCCCACATCTATGTCACCCTTCACTGCCTGTAGACGGTTGTGGGATCGTGACTGCTCCCCAAAGTAAAAGATAAATAAATAGAAAGAAAAAAAACGAAATAAGATACTACCACTTGGGGGGTAAGATAAACTTACCTCCTGAGGTTGGAATCTCAGACCCCATTATAGTAGTAATAAAGCACTAATTTAACTTAATTAATAGTACAATAGACAAATTATACTAGTACAGATTTATAACAGCCCAACCAAATTATCTAAACTAACTAATATAACTCCTAACCACCACCCATTAAGTTCACTGTAACTACCAATTTTAAGACCTTTACAGAAACCTTTATATGCGATAAGGTGTTCATCCGCATAAAAGTAGTGCCAAGCTGTTTAAACTTATCGGAAACTTTCAGCAAAAACTCCTTACTTTTTACTTCTTTATATTTATTTAATACATTATTTTATTTATAACAAAATATTTTAATAATTTTATTTAGAGTTTCTTTATTAACTCCATTGAATATTAAATAATTAACTAATGAAATATTGTAATTTACTACAAATTTTACAAAATCTGACTAACTGAGTAAGCCGTATATATATATATATATATATTCTTTTATCAAAAGCATTTAGATTGATATCATTATCAATTATTATAATTTTTAGATCTAAATAATGTGCCACTACATCCAAAATTGAAGTATTTTTTAATTTATAATTCTACTGGATAAGTAGTATTAATAACATTATTTATCTCAGGATCATTTATACTAATTAAATCATCTATATATATTCAGGGTTTTGCTATTGTCAGTAAACCTATTCCCATAACAATAAAGATATAAATTGGCAATACAAGTAGAATAGTTAGCTTCCTTTGGAGCTCCTATTACTTGTTAAAATACCTGGTTATTGAAAAAAAACATAATTATTATAAATGCTAAAATTAAATATATCTTTAATATTTTTTGAGCTAAATTTTCTTTCTTCCAGTATTATGCAAGGATAACAGAATTGTTATATTAATGAATTCATAACAGAAATTAAATATTTCAATGGAATTGGGGTATACAGTGTGGTACAATCAAAGGTTTGAATATTTTTTACATGTTCACAGTTGTTTAGGTATTCTAAAATGGGTTGATTATTTTTTATTATCCAAAACGTGTGTTTCTTATAATTAATATTTACATTTTTAATTTTATCAAATAAAATGTTAAGAAATTTATTTAATAAAATGGCTGGTTGTTGAATAATTGTTTTTATTGAACTATAAATTAATCTAAATTTAATAGGAGATTTGTTGAGTTTAGGAATAGCATATAGAAAAGATAAATCTACAAAAGAATTCGGTTTAGAATAAAGTTGTTTTTATAAGCTTTAAGAAAATTATTAATTACCGTATCTTTGGATTTCATTTGTCATAATTGATGCATAAAACATTTTACAAAATAAGGCCAAAATTAAAATTAGCTTTATCAATGGGAACTGCAACATATTTTTCTTGTAATTCTTGAATTTTATTTTTTAATTGATGAGACGATAAATCTATATTGTATTTCTTTAATTTTATACAAGACAATTTAAATATTATTGTTTTAAGTACATAAAAATTCCATTCCAAAAACTGTCTAGGTGGATAAGATGTAATATAGTTAAATTTCAAAATGTATTCATCAATATTGTTTTCATTAGCTTTTAGAATATTTTGCTTATTACATTTTGTGGCAATTCTGTATTTAAATCCTTTTTTAAGTATTTCACATCATATTTCATATTTTATAAGTTCCAACGTACCAGTAATAATATGTTTACGAAAAGTATCAATAAGTAAACTATTTTCACACTCACAAGGTAAATTGTTAACTTCATCTACATTTAAATTAGTTAAAAAAACTCTTATAAATGTATAATAGTGGACCGATTGGAACTTCATATTTATAACTAACGGTAGGCTTTAAGATTTTACAAGGAAAACTGTAATTGTTTTATAGATTAATGAATAATTTTAGAAATCTTCAAATCATTGAATACTTTATGTTAGGCCCGGCATGGCCAGGTGATTAAGGCACTCGACTCGCAATCTGTGGGTTGCGGGTTCGAATCCCCGTCCCACCAAACATGCTCGCCCTTTCAGCCGTGGGGGCGTTATAATGTGGCGGTCAATCCCACTATTCGTTGGTAAAAGAGTACCCCAAGAGTTGGCGGTGGGTGGTGATGACTAGCTGCCTTCCCTCTAGTCTTACACTGCAAAATTAGGGACGGCTAGCGCAGATAGCCCTCGTGTAGCTTAGCGCGAAATTCAAAAACAAACAAACTTTATGTTCAAAATTAATTACCAAATATGAAGTCTTAATTTGCGGTTTCTCATTTTCAAAGTTTGATAAATCATTAACTTTTAATCGATACTTTATAATGGTTAAAAGTAAGTAATTATATTAATTAAAGCTCTTATTTTAGGAAAATTGAGTTGACAATTTAAAAAAGTACATACATTAATATAATAAAAATTGTCTAAATTATTACAAAAGTCTAAAAAAATCAAGCCATTTTAAGTTATTTATTTCTTTTACCCCTAATTTTCTTACTTTTATGAGAAAGGCTATCTATAAAGAAAAAAATCAACGATACAATAATCATTACTCAAATTCAAAGCAGTAGAATTATTATAATCTTGGTTTAATCCATAAGGATATACTGTTTTTAATTTCAAAATATGGAAGTTCTCTCGTTGAAGTTTATTGGTTTCTTCATTAACAATTTTTAGTATAAAAAGATGAATTTTAAAATGCTTCAATTCTATGGAATTCATTATATTGTTTTTAATTTGAGATTTATGCAAGTTTATACGTATATGTAATGGATGTGAAGTTTGACCCACGTATTCCAAATAACATTCAGTACAAGTTTATAGATAAACTACATTATATAATTTACAGAATGAGTATGTATGAGTAATAGGATGAAAAGTGTTTAGAGCAGGACATGCGAGACATCGTTTGTTACATCTTATAACATTAGCAGCAATATAATTACTAAAATCAGCTCGCTAGGCTAAATTATAGTTGACACAATTTGTTTATTAGTTAAGGCAGTGACACTTAATTGCATAAAGATTGAACAATGTAATTGAAAAGCGCGACATAGTCAGCAACAAATCACATTCATTGAATATATGTATAGAAACTTATTATTCAAACAGTCAAGCAAAATAAAATCAAAAGGAAGGACTGCGTTAAAAACAGCAAATCCAAATCTGTCATAAATGACATTTAAATGAACAAAACAAGCCCAAACAAACAGACAAACAAATTAAATTAAATTAAAAGGACCTCCAGCGTACAGGCTATAATGAGAGATATCAAATGTTCCCTGGGTTTTGGAGGTGACTGTGGAAGTAGGACCCACATTGTGGTGGGGATACACTGTCTATCGGTCTTAACCTCAGTTCGCCAGTCTCACATGAAGAGATTCATAAAAATAAAATAACATCATCAAAATAAATACAAGTTAGGAGAGTGAGATGTGGGCGCTCAAGCCCACAACGTCTCACATCTATATCACCTTTCACTGCCTACAGACAATTGTGGGATGGTGACTGCTCTCCAAAGTAAAAGAAGAAAGGAAGAAAGAAAAATAAAGGTACTACTACTTTGGGGTAAGTAAGATAAACGTACCTCCTGAGGTTGGAATCCCAGCCCCCATTATAGTAGTAAAGCACTAATTTAACTTAATTAATAGTACAATAGATAAATTATACTAGTACAGAGTTATAACAGCCCAACCAAGTTATCTAGACTAACTAATATAACACCCAACCACCACCCATTCAGTCCACTATAACTACCAATTATCAGACTCTACACAAGCTTTTATATGCGATAAGGTGTTCATCTGCATAAAAGTAGTGCCAAGCTCTTTAAACAACCTTATTAAAAACTAAAAATATTTTCCGGAAACTTTCAGCAAAAAATAACTAATGTACATATTGAAAAAAATGGAAAATTTCATTAAATTAATATTATGCACAGTGTTACATATATCAGTGTGTTGTAATTTATCTTACACTAATGAACTCAATAAAGTTTAATTATCGCACTTTATCTAGCATACAAATACAGACACATGTATAACATAAATATTGCAAACAATATCCAAGTGAAGTATTATATCACAGTATAGATACTGATGTGCAATCATAGATTAATTTATGGTGCACTTAGTGCACGAATGTATAACATAACTATGGCAAACAATATCCAAGTGAAGTATTGTACCATAGTAAGAATACCGATGTGTAATCATATTTGATGTTTAGAAAGATGTGATATTTTTTACTAGATGTACCTACAGCATTCACATTAATAAGGGCCATAAAAAAACATCTTAGTAACTCTATTAGCAAACAGAAGTAATGCTAATTATTACCGCCAGCAAGTGAACACCACCAACTCTTGGACTACTCTTTACGAACTAAAAGTAGGATTTGTCATCAGCTTTTAACGCCTTTACTGTTGAAAAAGCGAACATGATCAGTGACGGAACCGGCAACCCCCCCCCCCCTTCAAGATTACGAACTGAGCACCCTAACCATTAGGCCATGCTAGGCACCCTGGTGGTTTCAAAACTGTTCTATAAGATATGCATACATCACTACCAGAACAATATTAATTAGGTTTCAGAGTAAAACAAAACACCCAACAAACTAAATGTAAATGTAAATATTAATACTATAAATCTCCACAGTGGACAATTAAATATAATATATACATTATCAGATAATAACCCAAACGTCAACTACCGCGTGACCTACGCTGTGAACAAATTCTCAGTTTAATGATAAGGGAAGCTACAAATATTTTCTTTTTCATAAGGAATTTAAATTAGTTCAGATTTAGATTAGTAACATAAAGCTATTCAAATAATATATTGCTTTATTTGTTACATATACAGAAGTATATCTTGAATCTCTGACTGTAAGTATGGTATTCAATGTGCATTTTCAGCCTAGACATTTTGTTTTTTTATTTTGAGATAACTTTTCAGAAATAACAAGTATAATAAGAAGCTGCTTGACAAACAACCGATTCTACCCCTCGTTTCTACTGAAATTCTTGAACAGTTATATTACTTTTGAGGTAGTTTTGTCTTATTGCAGAAAGGTGTTTTAAGCATAATAATCTACATAATAAAATGTTCATTGTGGTAAACGAAATAATAATTTGATTTAAGTAAGAGTTTTTCCTTCCCGATTTGTAAAAAATCCTTACGTGATAGAAAAAAAATGAATATTATTTTCGACATCTGAGTAGCTGAATTATAGAAAATCCGTTATTCAAACCAAAACAACTTTTATGAAGTTTAAATTCGCAGGCCTGTGTAATCATACCACATGCTGTTTATAAACAGTCCCCTGACCATTCAGTCTTACTCTTCACAGGAACCTTGTCCTGCCTATTTTGTTAGTCTGTTTCACTTCAAGATTATGAACGTCAGTTTGTCTGTCTTGATATATGTATGCTCCTTAAAACATTTGAGAAAACAAAATTCATTCTTATGGAATTTTATTGCAACTAAATAGGACAGTAAGCCAAATTGGACGGATGGATTCAAAATCGATATTTGATATTTTTCTGTATTTTTAAACAGAAGTAGAAAATTATATTGTTAATAATTTGAAACAAAAACATATCAGATATTTTGAGTAAGGAACATTATAGATACATAATTTAATACTGCCAATTGCATGTAATTGGAAGATGATGAGCAAACTTGCACGTTTCTTGTTAAAAGTTATCACAATTTTTTATTCGTTTTTGTAGTTTCTAAGCCAGATCAAGAACCTTAATAGATCTATATATAAAACTGATCTCTTGTGAAATCAGTATAAACAGCATTGAACTCGGTTTGATTAAAAGATGATTATAAAAGAGATTGATCCAAAATTGATTCTACTGATTTTTTTTTGTGGAAGCAAACGAATAAAGCTTGTTTTTCACTTGTTTTACTTGTCTTATGTGACAAGAAGCACAGTAGAAATTTGTTGAAATTTCAGAAAAAAAAGAAAATCATTTTTCAGATAATTATTACTTGATCCTTACTGAATAATTCGTCCAATTTGTAATTGAAATTTTCATCAATTTTGCATTTGTTACATGAAGTAAAAATGTACAGTAAAAGAATTTTTACTGTCAGCCATGATAACCTGAAGTATCAGTTGATAGATCGATATGTTTATCTTTAGAACCTTGTGAAAATTAGGTTATGACCATGATTTTGTATCAGTATTCTAGAGGTTCCACTGTCAGCCATGATAACCTGAAGTATCAGTTGATAGATCGATATGTTTATCTTTAGAACCTTGTGAAAATTAGGTTATGACCATGATTTTGTATCAGTATTCTAGAGGTTCCACTGTCAGCCATGATACCCTAAAATGCCATTTGATAGACCAAGATGTTTATATATGAAACTTTTCCAAAATCAAAAGTTTATTCTAGATCATCTTAGTAAAGAAGAAATAATATTCACCTGAAATATGATTTTCAGTTTCCTGAAATTTCAGCAAATGTTTATTACACTACTTGTCGCATAACACAAGTAAAGGAAGTGTAAAACAAGCTCGTACGATATCATGATAACTTTTACTGAAGAAACAACTACAAAAGTCAATAGACAAGCTGACATTTCTGTTTAAGTGAGTTATTTCAAAGTATATTGTACATCTATAAAAGTTTAAAGCAAACGCCTTTATACGACAAAGAATTAATGTGCCAAAAGGCTATTATAAACTCGAATATCTGCAAAGATAGCAGATTCATCTAGTTATCGTGAATAGAATATCTGTAACTGGGTTGGCGAAGACAGTAATAGATTTTTTGAATTATGAAACGAAAGGCTTGTTTATTATTACAAAATTTATTACAAACTAGCAGAAAACTAGTTCTTCCAAATAGTTCTTGTAACACAGTTGGTTGAAACCAAAAACCAAATTCATTCTAGTATTTTATGAGTTACATAAACTTAGTCGTCTTTAGTGATTCTCCTCATAATATTTACGATAAAACGCACACGGTCTTTGTGGAGTTGGACTGGGAACCATGGGCTGCACTTGCGGCGCAGGATTTGGACCGATGTAAGTCTCTTTGAAGGAACATTGGAAACTGTTGATATCATTTTGGTAGTAGCAACTATATTTTTCTGTAGAAAAATTC
>NW_013666217.1:443042-445180 GCF_000517525.1 Limulus polyphemus
TTCACCCCATTTACTGGAAGAATTTTAAAAAATCTGAGCTTTAGAAATATAACAACAGGTACATAAATATATATACTCTAAAAGAACCCCCCTGCAGATCACAGTAAGTTCCAGGGCTAGAATTCGGAACTAGATCCCCGCGGTTGTACAGTAGATAGTTCATTGGGCAACAGTATTTAATACCTATGGTGATAGCAATAGTTATGGTAATGTATTCGTTATTCAACAGAAAACTAAGACATATTTCTATATTTCATTACTTTTCACAGTAGTTAATTATTATTGAGACATCAGTTCATACACATACACCTAAAGTTTGCCGATATACATTAGTTTTGAATGTATTAACCACTAATGTATTCTATGCTTATAAGCGAATTTATTTAATTTAACAGTAAATCCCCCGACGGGCCAATGGTAAGTTTACAAACTTCCAATACTAAAATCGGGGGTTCGATTGCCGCTGTGGACAAATAAGATAGCCCAATGTGGCTTTGCACTAAAAGTAACAAATACTTTAACAGAAAATTACTGCACATACCGTATTTCTGAATCATGAAATTCAACTAGGAATTGAAAAGTTAAATGACCAACGGTCAAAGTTAGCTTTCAAATAGTATCTACTACCAAATATAAACATCTCATTTGATTCCTTCTAAAATAATAACTACTTTTATCATTGATTTTAAATAATGCGAAATTGAAGGAACAAAAGCAAAAATATTCCAACTGTTAAACAATTGAAATAATGCAATTACTTAAATAGGTTCATAGTTTGAAGTTTAAAGGCAGGGACTTACTGAACAGTAATTCACGACGACAGTCCATGATGAAATCGGTTTTTCAGCAAAGCGTATAACGATACAACAAACCTTTAAGAAACAAACAAAAAACAGTCTCATACATTCAAACAGACTTTTCAAAATCATGAAACAAATCGTTTAGCTAACTACATAATCAGGAAGTCATTTTAAACTTTTGAAAATAAAATTGTTATTTCTGCATATCCACTGAACAGCTATATAACTTTTCCATTCAAGGCGAACCTTACCTCTAGTGAAACATGATAATATTCAACGAATACCAAAAATTATCAGATAAAAGTTATAACATTTTTCATCTCGTCATTCCTTAAATAGCTATCTAAATCCGACTATTCACATATTCATCGGTTTCTCCTACAGTTATATTAACCTCACCTTTGTGTCTCTTTCAAGGCCCGTGGAGAGCGCTTTTTTCTTCTCAGTGTCTGTGAAGTTCTCTTCTTTTCTTCTAGACTGTTTGTATTTGATGGAAGCGCACTCTGTTGTTTCAAACTGTTGCTCGACTTTCCCTTTTATAGTTTAGTCTACAAATGCAGCTGTGATGTCTATAGAACTTAGGTGACCTTGGACAAAATTAGCTCAGCTAAGCACCAAACTGACCACTAGGAAATAATCTGGGAAGAGAGGTAAATAGGTCAAGATACAATGTTGTCGAAACACAGGTGAAGAAAGTGAGGGTAGGGCTTCTTAACTCGAACAAACAACGGAGGAACCAGACCTTACAAGCTTCTAATGTCCTTGAATACACTGGAATTTTCTATTTCCACGTTTTAAAAATACTCACGTGCTTGAAGTCATACTATTTAAAAGCGTGTATTTTATGGGATATTATTTTTTAAGCAAGCTCATTTATGAAGTGATATTAGTAGTATGTAGGTGGAGATGTAATAGTGTTTAGGTCTTTAGCTATTAACCGTGGGCAACTGTTATATTATTTTTGATACAATACCATATATCTTTCTCAGAAAAACAGTGTGATCTGTATTGGTTTTCAATAGGAACACATCTTAACAACACACATCATGACACATACATATATACACACACAGAAGATATGTACCACTGACATACAAATCGTACACATTGAAAAAGTTGAAAATTTCATTAAACTAAAATGATGCACAGTTTTACATAGATCAGTGTGTTATGATTTATTTTAAACTAATGAACTCAATAACGTTTGATTATCGCAGTTTATCTAGCATACGAATACAGACACATGTATAACATAAATATGGCAAACAATATTCAAGTGAAGTATTATATGGATACTGATGTGCAAATATATTTTATGTTTGAAAAATGTACATACAT
>NW_013666217.1:445940-449581 GCF_000517525.1 Limulus polyphemus
GAGAATAGTATCGATATAGTAGTTGCAGTAGTGAGAATAGTACTAATATAGAAGCAGCAGAAGTGAGAATAGTATCGATATAGTAGTTGCAGTAGTGAGAATAGTACTAATATAGAAGCAGCAGTAGTGAGAATAGTATCGATATAGTAGTTGCAGTAGTGACAATAGTACTAATATAGAATCTTCAAGTGAAGTATTATATGGATACTGATGTGCAAATATATTTTATGTTTGAAAAATGTACATACATCATGCACACTAGCATAGACCATGAAAAGCACCCTGTTACCATCTGAATCTCTCTATTAGCAAAACAAATGTAATTCTAATTATTACCGCACTCAATAAAGCCAAGTTTTTGTTTTGTTTTTAAGATTCTCCGTTTATTGGCGAGATTTTTAGTATACTTGCTTAGAATGTTTTTTCTTAGTCTGAAACTTTCACTGGCATTCTTAACGATTCTAGCCACCCTTCTATCGCAAAATAAAGGCGAGGAAACCATGATCAAAGACCATTTTCAGTTTCGATTATAATCTTGGAATATAACATGGGATGTTTATTAAAAATCAGTACTGAGATAAGTTCGTCTCGAACTCCCATCTTGATTATAAAAGAGTCCGTTGTATTGAAAATCCTTTTTAGCTGTTGTGGATGACGTATTACTTATAAAATGAAAACAATTGTATGGATTATCCAGTTTCTTAAAAAAATCTAATAATTTCAATTTAGAAATAAAGAACTATATCACAAGACAACAAAACACTAATTCATCAGAACACCAATTCATCAAAACACTAATTCATCAGTATTATCAAAGCATATATAATTCCAAAATCTGAATTATACCTTTCTACAACAAGTTACTCAACCAAAAACTTGGAATTGACATGTTATGGAACAGCAACCTACAGTAAGCATCTGTGAAAAAGGGAATGGACCATCTTTCTTGTTTAGCACAAAGCTTTCTGCGCTGCAACCATTGCGAAGCTCGAGTTTTAGAGTTATGAACCCTCAAACTTGCCCTTTGAGCCACCGGAGGGGCTTAAATTGGCTTAATTCTAAGTAAACATACACTCCATAATACTTGTCCATTGTATTATGAAAAAAATAAGTATAACTTGTTTCTCAAAAAAAAGCCCCCCTCCACCATCCCCAGTGGTCCAGCGTTATATCTGCGGACTTACAACGATAAAAACCGTGTTGCGATATCCGTGGTGGGCAGAGCACAGATAGTCCATTGTGTAAAATTGTGCTTAATTACAAACAAACAAACTGAAAAAAAATATTTAAGCGCGAAAATATCAATAAAAAATATAAAGCTTGATAAATTTATGTATATACTCAGCACTGGAGTTATATTCATGCTAAGTACTTGTAAAAATAATGATACGTTCAAATATTAAAATACTCAAACGATCAACAGTCGTAAAAGACACTCTAGATGTGTTTTTTCCCCAGTGGCACAGCAGTATGTCTGTGGACTTAGAACGCAAGAATCCGGGTTTCGATACTCGTGGGAGGCAGAGCACAGATAGCCCATTGTGTTGCTTTGTGCTTAACATCAAACAAACAATAGTTTTTTTTTCAAAATAAAATTTTAATTGTATATTAAACAAAGTTGAGCGCTTGAGTATTTTAATGCATCAAGTATTTACAGAAGTTCCTTGAATTTTTAATCTATAATGAATGATACGTTGTTTTGTAAACATATTGTAAGTAGAGTAACGCTATTTACTTATTAAAAATTATTTCATAGGGCTTTAAATCTATTTTAAAAGTCATTGGTTCTCATTTGCTAAAGCTGTAACCTTCTTCTCTCTGTTCGTAATGTAACCAATCAATTTTTGTCTGTCCCTCTTTCGTTCTGTCCAACTGATTGATTTGTCTATCCGCTAATCAATCTGCCAGATCATTCCATTATTTGGCCTTCAGTCACTTCACAATATTTTCCTATATTTATTCGTTCATTCAGTAGCATTCATCCATCCCTTTCAGTCGGTTTGTTTGTTGTTGTTTTCTATTCATCCATCTCTTTCAATCGGATTGTTTGTTTGCTATTATTTTCTATTCATCCATCTCTTTCAGTCGGATTATTTGTTTGTTGTTGTTTTCTATTCATCCATCTCTTTCAGTCGGATTATTTGTTTGTTGTTGTTTTCTATTCATCCATCTCTTTCAGTCGGATTGTTTGTTTGCTATTATTTTCTATTCATCCATCTCTTTCAGTCGGATTGTTTGTTTGCTATTATTTTCTATTCATCCATCTCTTTCAGTCGGATTATTTGTTTTTGTTGTTTTCTATTCATCCATCTCTTTCAGTCGCATTGTTTGTTTTTTGTTGTTTTCTATTCATCCATCTCTTTCAGTCGGATTGTTTTTTTTGTTGTTTTCTATTCATCCATCTCTTTCAATTGGATTGTTTGTTTGTCTGTTTTTGTTTTCTATTCGTCCATTTCTCTCAGTCGGTTTGTCTGTTGTTGTTTTGTATTCATACATCTCTTTCAGTGGGTTTGTTACTTAGTTACTTTTCTTGCGTATTCCTCTTCTGTAACTGATACTTGTACTCTTTATCTTACTTCCTTTTTTTGCGTATTCCTCTCCTGTAACTGATACTTGTACTCTTCATCTTAATTACTTTTCTTGCGTATTACTGTCATTGGTATTCTTTTTCTTGAGTCTTATTATACTAACAATAATTTGTGATATTTCAGAAAATGAATAGACTTTCAAATGCAAAAAGAAGGGTTAATCTTTAATATCAATATCACTAATATCAGTTGCATTTTTTCATTGCATTATACCTGACTAAGGCATTAAGTCGAAATGTTACTGATTTTAGCTGTGTTAATTTTTTCTGTTCCATTTCACCTGACAAAGACGAAAGTGGAAATAATGATATTAACGAATTACAGTTTTTTTCTAAAGGTAAAAGTCGTTTTTTTTATTTTTACATATACCAAATAACGCATATTAAAAACAAAACCTGGGTATTTTATGGGACATTTGTTCGTTCTCTTGTTTTTTATCTTATTTTTCTGACATTGGTGCCATTGATGCTTGTTAATGTGACATTTATTGATTTTTTTTATTGTTATTATGTCTGAGGTTCAATATCGTGGCATTTATTTGATGTTTTTGATGAAACTCATTGCTAAAACATTTAAACAAAATTAACAGAATCTAGTATTTTTAAAAGGGGTACTTTCACGAGCATTTTAGGTTTGTGTCGCCAAAGGCTTGGAACTACCAAAAATAGTAACTTTCTGTAGAATAACCTGGTTTCTTGTTTGTCCTTGAGAACCTTGTTGTACAAGTGTCCTTGGCCGCTTTTCACTAATGCAGTATTTGCTACTTTCAAAACATTTTCAAAATACCGAATCACTTATATTTCAGTATATCTATATCAGAAGTCTTTCTATGATATTGTATACATGTATTTTTCATATCATATAATTTTATAACTACTACTAGTACTTCTATTCAGCGCTGTTCTCACTACAACTACGTTTATATTAGTACTATTGTCACTACTGCAACTACTATATCGATACTATTCTCACTACTGCTGCTTCTATATTAGTACTATTCTCACTACTGCTTATTGTTTGCCATATTTATGTTATACATGTGTCTGTATTCGT
>NW_013666217.1:450532-455206 GCF_000517525.1 Limulus polyphemus
ATACTATTCTCACTACTGCTGCTTCTATATTAGTACTATTCTCACTACTCCTACTTCTATATTAGTACTACTCTCACTACTGCTACTTCTATATCAATACTATTCTCACTACTGCTGCTTCTATACTAGTAGTATTGTCACTACTGCAACTACTATATCAATACTATTATCACTACTGCTGCTTCTATATTAGTACTATTTTCACTACTACTACTTCTATTCAGCGCTGTTCTCACTACAACTAATTTTATATTAGTACTATTCTCACTACTGCTGCTTCTACATTAGTACTATTTTCACTACTGCTACTTCTATTTAGCGCTATTCGCACTACAACTACTTTTATATTAGTACTATTCTCACTACTGCTGCTTCTATATTCGTACTATTCTCACTACTGCTACTTCTATATTAGTACTATTCTCACTACTGCAACTTCTATATCAATACTATTCTCACTACTGCTGCTTCTATACTAGTACTATTCTCACTACTGCTGCTTCTATACTAGTACTATTATCACTACTGCTGCTTCTATATTAGTACTATTCTCACTACTGCTTCTTCCATATTACTACTATTAGCAGAAATACCCGCCCTCCGGACAGGTATAAAAGCTAGTTCCGGAAGGCTATTGGGCCTGCGGCCTTTTCTGAAATTATCTGACATTTCTACAACAACGTACTCATACTTGACATTCAATGATATTCACCATCCATGAGAAAAAGGATTTTATTGAAATTTTAGTTTAAAAACGAAATATCATCACAGCATTGTATCACAGAGTAGATTTTATTGAAGTATTTCTTTGTAGGCGAAGTTATCAATGAAAGTGCCTTGCTTTTCTGTTGTAACACTCATGAGATTTTCACTAAAGAAAAACAAATAATTTTTTTAATTTGTTTTTTGATTGTTTTATATTTGAAACTTACTCCTTTTTTTGCTAATTTTTTTTTGGTTAAATCTGAAACATATCATTTTTGTGGAAATTTCAATTGTTTTATTTATTGCTCAGCTATAAAAATACTACTTAGTTTAAAACTATTTCGCAAATTTTAGTGGTGATGATCGATGGGGTAATTTCCGAGACCCGAGATTTGGACGTATACATCGTAAGCTTCATTATAATATCCCCGAAGACACCCATGTCGAGACTTGTTAGTACCAGGTGATTATAGCACTATTACTTGGGCCTGGCATGGCCAGGTGGTTAGGGCGCTCGACTCGCAATCCTGAGGGTCGCGTGTTCGATTCCCCGTCCCATCAAACATGGTCGCCCTTTCAACCGCGGGGGCGTTATAACGTGGCGGTCAATCCCACTGTTCGTTAGTAAAAAAAAGTAGCCCAATACTTGATAAATTAGGGACGGCTAGAGCAGATAGCCCTCGTGTAGCTTTGCGCGAAATTCAAAACAAACAAACAAACAGCTGTAATTGCAGAGTGAGTTCAGTGGATCTAAGAAATTCAAACAAACCAAACCATTATAATAAGATGATTCTCATTACTGCTACTTCTAATTATTGTCTTTGTTCTACTACTTTTGTTACAAATTGATAAAAACGAATGTTGACATTTATGATATCAATAAATAAAAGTGTAACTTTTCAATTAATCTTCATAATTAAAAGCAAATTAAGATTAAAAAATGCACAAACTTAAAACGTGATACTTATTTAAAGTCTGATAAATTATATTATTGAAGTCCTTGACTAAAATTAAAATAACTGTAAAACAATAAAAGTAATAAACATAAACGATAATGATTATCAACACACAACTCAATTAGAATTAAATAATTTAAAAACACAAAATACTTTAATCATGTGTAGTGGTATGTGCGTTCAGGAAATGAATTACTCCTCCCCCTCGTCCACCCTCAACTCTTCAAATGAACTGAGAAAGGTACCCACGAATTTCACGATACATTTTTCCTATGAAGAAAAACCTGAGGACGTATTGTATAATTTTCATGTCCGCGAATTTACAAAAATGGGTTAAAGTTTGTAGAGTGTATAGAAAATGGAGGAGGAGGGGTGGACTTACTATACGTCAAAGGCGGGAATAAAATTCCAGGGGGGGGGCAAGGGAACATGTGCTTACTCCGGCCAGTATAGGGTTACAATATTCTCAGAGTAAAAAAGCTGGACTTTTTTTTTCATGCGGAATGACACTGTAACATCTCTGAAACAGTTTAAATTACGATAACACACTTTTCTCCATTTGCTAATTAATTTGATGTTTATTGTATCGCATTTTAAGATCACACAGAAACAAAATTGGATAAAATTTTATCTAGTTAAAAAATGATTAACAATAAACAAACAAACGCACCTGATTTGTCTTGAATTAATTTTCAAAAAAAAATTTTGCTTCTTTGTTTTATTTTTCGCAGCTGGACAGGGGAGCATAATACAAAGTTCGCACAGGCCACAATTTGGCCTAGGTACGGCTTTGAGAAAACTAATATATATATTTTTTCTGATAAACAGGTCTTTATGCGAAGATCGCTTTTGATTTATTCCACTTATTATGGTGTATTTAAATGTTTTACACTCACAAAAATAAACCTATCATTCTATAGGTATTTGAAGAACTTGTAGCATTTCGTCACATTTTATTTCTGACACGGAGCAGCTGGGACATAATTTAATAGAGTTGTTTAAACATTTGTTTAACAACAAGTAAAAGCTTGGAATGGTCTATTCTTTCATTAGGTGTGTGTCTGTGAATCAGACTAGTTTTGGGAGAATTCCACTCCTCATCAGTGACCCTGGACACTACCACCAATGAAATATCAGACCAAACCAAGCCTTTATAGTAGTGAGGTATCGAAAATCGAAACGGTAATTATTGTTTTTTTTCAAGTTGAAACTACCATCTAGTATAAGTGTAATTTGTGTTTTACATACTTTTATTTAACTTACATAAGTGGTTCTTTGAAGCCTTATTGTTTAAAACAAAACAATCGTTACAAATTTTCCAAATACAGCTTGCAAGAGAAGTATGCAATAGTCAACAATAATATATGAACAGAATAGAGTATTTCTTTCAGAACACTTTCACTCAAAGAAAGCGTATCTAAACACGAAATGTGAAAACGTGTATATTTCGGAAGTTTCATGGGTTATATTTTAATTCTACACGAATAGTCTTATCGGCTAACTGGAATTGATTAATTATTTATGAAAGTTTAAAGGTGTTATTGATAATTACGATTTTTTAATTATTATTAATTAAGTGCAAGACCATAGAAAGAGGCAGTTGGGAAAATACCCTCAGAAATTTCTTAAGTTTCGGCGAAAAACAAATGAGAAAGAGAGCAAAGACAAAATTTTTCTAAGCCATGCCGAAATTTGTAAGTTTGTAAACCGTATTTAAATTGAAAAACATTGTATTTTTGTAATAGGATTTCCCAATCTGAATTTTTAAAAGTCAGAGTTCATTTTTCCAGAAAGGAAGCCCCCAGTGGCACAGAGGTATGTCTGCGGACTTACAACGCTAGAAACCGGGTTTCGATACCAGTAGTGGGCAGAGCACAGATAGACCATTGTGTAGCTTTGTTTTGAACTTCAAACAAACAAATCAGAAAGGAAAAATACCTAAAGTTTTAAATATAAACTAAAAGGAGTGCTGGGAGTGGCAGTTTTTTGGGGGGTTAGGTATACCCCTCCCCGAACCGAAACCCTGGCAACGATCCTGATTAATTGCATTAGTTCGTTGAACTTTGATGAACATAAAGGAAAGTTAATGGATTCGATGCGGCAACTACAGTTGAGCATGGCTGTAATTATTTTATATTAATGCAGTGGTGATGTTTAACTTTACAAAGGTGGCATCAATATTTCGGACATAATAAACTAAAAATGATTAGAAGAATTGCTAACACTTCGGTTACAGCGTTGAATTTATAGCCAGTCAAGGATTTCCCTGAACGATGACGGAGCAACATTGGCGTTTCTTGTTTCTGCTTAATTAAACTAGTTCAAAGTGGTTGTAAACAACGCTCTGAATTGCTAATACTGGCGGACTTATAAAACGTGCTCTGAATCGAATGAATCAATCCTTCACTGATTCTTCCTCTATACCTTCACGTAACAAGTGGGAGTCTGAAAAGTCGTAGCTGTCAACAAACTATCGCGCATGTGGACTAAACAGCCAGAAAACACTGAAGGAAGGCAGTCTGTTAGCAACATCACCCGTCACAAGGGCATTTCCCGACTTTGAGCCGAATAGAAGGAATAACTGCCACTTTGCTGAACACACTCAGCATATGTATGATGGCGCAAACCTTGGACCTTCCGATCTAAGCTCGGCATTCTAAAATCTAGATTACGTCCGGAGCCGTTCCAGTGTATCTTTGAATCTCTTCTCTTTCTTCAGTATTGTTGTAAATAATTTACAATTATTCCCCGTATTAGTATCTTCAGTATTGTTATAAATCGTTTACAATTATTCCACTACTAATATCTTCAGTAATCGTTATAAATCATTTACATTTATTTCACGTATTAATATTTTCAGTATTATTACAAATTATTTACAATTATTTCACGTATTAGTATCTTCAGTATTGTTATAAATTATTTGCAATTATTCTACGTATTAGTATCTTCAGTATTGTTATAAATCATTTACAATTATTCCACGTATTAGAATCTTCAGTATCGTTAAAAA
>NW_013666217.1:455442-456379 GCF_000517525.1 Limulus polyphemus
ATTAGTATCTTCAGTATTGTTATAAATTATTTGCAATTATTCTACGTATTAGTATCTTCAGTATTGTTATAAATCATTTACAATTATTCCACGTATTAGAATCTTCAGTATCGTTAAAAATCATTTACAATTATTTCACGTATTTGTATCTTCAGTATTGTTATAAATTATTTGCAATTATTCTACGTATTAGTATCTTCAGTATTGTACTAAGTCATTTACAATTATTTCACGTATTAGTATCTTCAGTAGTGTTATAAACCTTTTATAATTATTAAACGTATTAGTGTCTTCAGTACTGTTATCAGCCATTTACAATTATTTCACGTATCAGTACTTTCAGCATTGTTATAAACCATTTACACTTATTCCACGTATCAGTACCTTCAGCATTGTTATAAACCATTTACAATTATTCTACGTATTAGTATTTTCAGTATTGTTATAAATTATTTATAGTTATTCTACGTATTAGTATTTTCAGTATTGTTATAAGTCATTTACAATTATTCTACGTATTAGTGTTTTCAGTATTCTTATAAATTATGTACAATTATTTCACGTATTTATATCTTCAGTATTGTTTTAAGTCATTTACAATTATTCTAGGTATTAATGTTTTCAGTATTGTTATAAACCATTCCACGTATTAGTATCTTCAGTATTGTTATAAGTCATTTACAATTATTCCCCATATTAGTATCTTCAGTATCGTTTTAAAATCATTTGCAATTATACCATATTAGTATCTTCAGTATTGTTATAAAGTATTTACAATTATTCCAATATTAATATCTTCAGTATCCTTATAAATCATTTACAATTATTCTACATATTAGTATCTTCAGTATCCTTATAAACCGTTTACAATTATTCTACGTATTAGTATCTTCATTATTGTTATAAATTATTTATAATTATTCTACGTATTAGTATC
>NW_013666217.1:457220-458240 GCF_000517525.1 Limulus polyphemus
TGTTATAAATCATTTACAATTATTCCATATTAGTATCTTCAGTATTGTTATAAATCATTTACAATTATTCCACGTATTAGTATTTTCAGTATTGTTATAAGTCATTTACAATTATTCCACATATTAGTATCTTCTGTATCGTTATAAATCATTTACAATTATTCCATATTAGTATCTTCAGTATTGTTATAAATTATTTACAATTATTCCAATATTAGTATCTTCAGCATTGGTATAAATCATTTACAATTATTCAGGTATTAGGACCTTCAGTGTTGTATAAATCATTTGCAATTATTCAGGTATTAGTACCTTCAGTGTTGTATAAATCATTTACAATTATTCCGGTATTAGTACCTTTAGTATTGTTATAAATAATTTACAGTTATTCTACGTATTAGTATCTTCATTATTGTTATAAATTATTTATAATTATTCCACGTATTAGTATTTTCAGTATTGATATAAGTCATTTACAATTATTTCACGTATTAGTATCCTCAGTATTGTTATAAACAATTCACAATTATTTAACGTATTAGTATCTTCAGTATTGTTAAAAACCATTTGCAATTATTCCACGTATCAGTACCTTCAGCATTGTTATAAACCATTTACAATTACTCTACGTATTAGTATTTTCAGTATTATTATAAGTCATTTACAATTATTCCAATATTAATATCTTCAGTATCGTTATAAATCATTTACAATTATTCCACGTATTAGTATTTTCAGTATTGTTATAAATCATATACAATTATTCCAATAGTAATATCTTCAGTATTGTTATAAATCATTTACAATTATTTCACGTATTAGTATCTTCAGTATTGCTATAAACCATTTACAGTCATTTCACGTATTAGTATTTTCAGCATTGTTATAAGTAATTAACAATTATTCAACGTATTAGTATTTTCAGTATTGTTATAAATGATTTACAATTATTCCACGTATTAGTGTTTTCAGTATTGTTATAAGTCATTTACAATTATTTCACGTATTAGTATATTCAGT
>NW_013666217.1:459240-460410 GCF_000517525.1 Limulus polyphemus
ACAAATCATTTACAATTATTTCACGTATTAGTATCTTCAGTATTGTTACAAATAATTTACAATTATTACATGTATTAGTATCTTCAGTATTGTTATAAATTATTTACAATTATTCCAATATTAATATCTTCAGTATCGTTATAAACCATTTACAATTATTCCACGTATTAATATATTCAGTATTGTTATAAGTCATTTACAATTATTCCACGTATTAGTATTTTCAGTATTGTTATATATCATTCACAATTATTCTACGTATTAGTATCTTCAGTATTGTAATAAATCATTTACAATTATTCCAATATCAATATCTTCAGTATCGTTATAAATCATTTACAATTATTTCACGTATTAGTACCTTCAGTATTGTTATAAACCATTTACAATTATTCCATATTAGTATATTCAGTATTGTTATAAATTATTTACTATTATTCCAATATTAGTATCTTCAGTATTGTCATAAACCATTTACAATTATTCAAGTATTAGTACCTTCAGTATTGTTATAAGTCATTTAATTATTCCACATATTAGTATCTTCAGTATCGTTATAAATCATTTACAATTATTCCATATTAGTATCTTCAGTATTGTTATAAATTATTTACAATTATTCCAATATTAATATCTTTAGTATTGTTATAAATTATTTACAATTATTCCAATATTAGTATCTTCAGTATTGTTACAAATCATTTACAATTATTCAGGTATTAGTACCTTCAGTATTGTTATAAGTCATTTACAATTATTCCAATATTAATATCTTCAGTATCGTTATAAATCATTGACAATTATTCCACGTATTAGTATTTTCAGTATTGTTGTAAACCATTTACAATTATTCCACGTATTAGTACATTCAGTATTGTTATAAACCATTTACAATTATTTCACGTATTAGTATTTTCAGTATTGTTATAAATCATTATCAATTATTCAGGTATTAGTATTTTTAGAATTGTTATAAACCATTTACAATTATCCTACGTATTAGTACCTTCAGTATGGTTATAAGTCATTTAAAATTATTCCACATATTAGTATCTTCAGTATTGTTATAAATTATTTACAATTATTCCATATTAGTATCTTCGGTATTGTTATAAATTATTTACAATTATTCCAATATTAGTATCTTCAGTATTGTTACAAATCATTTAC
>NW_013666217.1:460877-464319 GCF_000517525.1 Limulus polyphemus
TTAACGTATTAATATCTTCTGTATTGTTATAAACCATTTACAATTATTCCACGTGTCAGTACCTTCAGCATTTTCATAAACCATTTACAATTATTCCACGTATTAGTATTTTCAGTATTGTTACAAATCATTTACAATTATTCAGGTATTAGTACCTTCAGTATTGTTATAAGTCATTTACAATTATTCCAGTACTAATATCTTCAGTATCGTTATAAATCATTGACAATAATTCCACGTATTAGTACCTTCGGTATTGTTATAAACCATTTACAATTATTCCATATTAGTATCTTCAGTATTGTTATAAATTATTTACAATTATTCTACGTATTAGTATTCTCAGTGTTGTTATAAACCAGTTACAATTATTCAGGTATTAGTACCTTCACTATGGTTATAAGTCATTTACAATTATTCCACATATTAGTATCTTCAGTATTGTTATAAATTATTTACAATTATTCTACGTATTAGTATCTTCAGTGTTGTTATAAACCATTTACAATTATTCATGTATTAGTACCTTTAGTATTGTTATAAGTCATTTACAATTATTCAGGTATTAGTATCTTCAGTATGGTTATAAGTCATTTACAATTATTCCACATATTAGTATCTTCAGTATTGTTATAAATTATTTACAATTATTCCATATTAGTATCTTCGGTATTGTTATAAATTGTTTACAATTATTCCAATATTAGTATCTTCAGTATTGTTATAAATCATTTACAATTATTCAGGTATTAATACCTTCAGTATTGTTATAAGTCATTGACAATTATTCCACGTATTAGTATTTTCAGTATTGTTGTAAACCATTTACAATTATTCCACGTATTAGTACATTCAGTATTGTTATAACCAATTTACAATTATTTCACGTATTACTATATTCAGTATTGTTATAAGTCATTTAAAATTATTCCACGTATTAGTATATTCAGTATTGTTATAAATCATTATCAATTATTCAGGTATTAGTATTTTTAGTATTGTTATAAACCATTTACAATTATCCAACGTATTAGTATCTTCAGTATTGTTATAAACCATTTACAATTATCCAACGTATTAGTATCTTCAGTATTGTTATAAACCATTTACAATTATCCAACGTATTAGTATCTTCAGTATTGTTATAAGTCATTTACAGTTATTACACGAATTAATGTCTTCAATATTGTTATGGATCATTTTCAATTATTCCACATATTAGTTTGCTCATCAGTTCATTTTCATTAATATTTTCTTATAATACTGAAGTGAGTGATATATTTTCTTACCATTGCTATATCAATACCATTGTCTCTACTGCTACGTCTATATTAGTACTATTCTCACTACTGCTGCTTCTATATTAGAATTATTCTTACTACTGCTGTATCATTAACATTGTCTCTACTCTATTTTATATTAGTACCACACTCATTATTATTATATTAATACTATTTATACTACTGCTACTTTTGTATTAGTACTATTCTCACTACTCTACTTTTATATTAGTACTATTCTCACTACTGCTACTGCTGTATTAGTACTACTAGCACAAGTACCTGCCCGGGGGACAGGTATAACTGTAGTTGCTCTATAAGGCTATTGGATCTGCAGCTTTTTCTGGAATTGTTTGACATTTCTACAACAATGTGCTCATACTTGACATTCAATAATGTTCACCATCCATGAGAAAAATGATTTTATTGGAATTTTAGTTTAAAAACGAGATATCATCACAGCATTGTATCACAGAGTAGATTTTATTGGAATTTTAGTTTAAAAACGAGATATCATCACATAATTATATCACAAAGTAGATTTTATTGAAGTATTTCTTTGTAGACGCAGTTATCAATAAAAGTGCCTTACTCTTCTGTTGCAACACTCATGATATTTTTATGAGATTTTCTGTAGTGTGTTTTTGATATATTGATCCATGTTATGCAGGCATATTCTACGACTGGTCTTGTGTATGTTCTGTAAATTTTTAATGTGTTTTGTTTTGAAGCTCCTTGGTTGTTGTCAGTCAGACTCCTAAGGTAACTCGCATTTTTTT
This sequence comes from Limulus polyphemus, assembly GCF_000517525.1. Classification (NCBI taxonomy): domain Eukaryota; kingdom Metazoa; phylum Arthropoda; class Merostomata; order Xiphosura; family Limulidae; genus Limulus; species Limulus polyphemus. The sequence continues at coordinate 462,937 of NW_013666217.1, forward strand.
TCCAAATTCTGCCATTAGTGTGTGGTATTCCAGTTGAAATTTCAGCCAAATGTAATATCTAAGATTTTTGCTGGTATTGCTACTTGTAAGAGAGTCCCGTCTAGAAATAACTGTAGTATTAATTTGCTTGTTTTGTATGATTTTGTAAATAATATGACTTGTGTTTTGTGCGCATTTATTTTAATTCTCCACTTATTGCAGTACAATTCTATTTCGTTTAGTAGTGGTTATATGTTGTATATTGTATATTGCTGTTGTTGAGTTTTAGACACTCTTCCAGATTGCAACATCATCTGCGAACTGTAAGCAAAAAGTGTGGTTTGGGTCTTTCAGAGACATGTCGCTGACATACGTTATAAGCATGGTGAGGCTAGGTACTCTTCCTTGTGGGACACCTGCTTCCGGAGTGCAGCACTTGGAGCAGATGCCCTGAACATATAATCTGATGCTCTTATCCTCTAGGAAGTTAGAAACCAAGCAAATAATTTATATGGGGAGTCCCAATTTGGACAGTTTGTGTCTGAGTCCGTTGTGCCATACTTTATCGAATGCTTTTTCAACATCTAGGAAGCACCTGACTGTAGATTGTTTTTTTATTAAAGCCGTGTATTGTTTCTTCCGTTAATTTTATGAGATGATCTGTTGTTTGTTTTGCTTTTCGAAAGTCATTTTGTATTTCAGGGAGTACTGATTTAGTATCAAGGTAATTTATGAATCTAGTATTTATAATTTTTATCAGGTAGTTTCCTAAATTGTTTGTTAGACTTATGGGCCTGTAGTTTTCGGGGTTATTCACTGGTTTTCCTTCCCTCTGGAACATAAGAACATCGGCCTGTTTCCAAGCGGTTGGTATGTATCCTGTTTTTAGAGATAAGTTGTATAAAGATGTGAAATGTTCTAATAAGCCCAGAGGACCTTTTTTGAGTAATATGTTTTGAATTTTGTCTTGCCCATGTGCTTTGTTTGTCAAAAGTTTTATGTTTTCTTGTACTTCAGCTACATGATTTTGCTGTGCAAGATATCCTTGCCGGTGTTTAGGTCAGTGACCTAGGAGGTCAGATACAGTAATGATCTCCCCACCTCCTGTATGGTTTGGGTTTCACAATGTTTAGTTGGATGCGGTTAAATGTTAATTTTGTCGATAAATGAGAGTTAGGATATGTATTTTTATGAATACTTCTTCTGGCTCCTTTCATTGGTACATGTACGTTAACTTTCATTACGAAGTTACCACTTTGCTAATATCAGGTCTGTGCGATAGTCCTGCACATTCACTAACAGTTCCATGTACAATCGCACAATTTTCACCAGATTAATATGCTAGGAGTGTAGTTATATATACACTGAGTGGTCACAAGTAAATAGACACCTAAGTTTTCGTCA
>NW_013666217.1:465282-466469 GCF_000517525.1 Limulus polyphemus
ATTTTAGTCTTATGATACATTTTTATTTGCTAGTGATAGATGGCTTATTTCTTATAGTTAACGTAGGTGTTTAATTGGTATTCAGGTATTTTTCCATCAGGTATGCAATATCGGTCTATTTCACATAATGGGTCATATTTATTTGGGTTCTTCCGAAAATATTTCTTAGTAATATTTAGGAATTTGTCAGATATATAGTTGATATTTGCCTATTTGTGTAGGAATCCTGATGATGTTGTTCTTGGTAGTCGGAATGCTGTTGTTAGGATTTTGTTTTGTATATTTTGTAGTTTCCTTGTTATCTGAGTAGGTGACACATTAAACCAGGTAGGACTTGCATATTCTGATACTGGTCTGATGTATGTTGTGTATATTTATAGGGTGTTTTTTTTTTTTGGTTTGTTCCTCTGTTATTACCTGACAGACTCTTGACATAATTAACGCGTTTCCATACTCTGTTAATTCATTGACATGTTTAGTCCACGTTAACTTAGAATAATGCGTCAATTGAAGGAATTTTGGAGATGCGGTAATTTGGAGAGGAGTTCCTTGAAGGTAAATTACTGATGAGCGCTTCCATCATTTGTTTGATTTTGCAAATAGTAGTAATTGTGTTTTGGTATATTTATTTTATGTTTTAGGCAGTATTCGTGTACTCTGTTGAGTTGAGATTGTAGATTTCTAGCTGCTATTTCTGGAGTTGAAAAACTCTTCCAGATCGCCACATTAGCTGGAAATTGTGAGGCAAAGCCTGCATTTGGGTCTTCTAGGGGCATATTGTTGACATATATGATGAAAATTATAGGGCTAACTACCCTTCCCTGGGAAACACCTGACTAGGGAGTAAAATACTCCATGTAGGGTCCCTCAACATTAACTCTACATTTTCTGTCTTCCAAAAAATTGGACAACCAGCGAATAATGCCTCTCGGGAGATCCATTACCGACATTCGGAACCTGAGACCATTATGAAACTATTTATTACTGTTTCCGTTAAGCTAATCAGATGGTCTACTGTTTGCTTGATTTATCTAAATCCGTTTTGGATTTCAGATAATTTCGAAATAGGTTGATAATCTATTGCTGATTATACGTTCTAATTTTTTTCCTATACAGCTGGTCAGGCTGATCGAGTGGTAGCTTGTTTGTTTGTAATTATGCACAAAGCTACACAATGGGCTATCTGT
>NW_013666217.1:467068-479648 GCF_000517525.1 Limulus polyphemus
AAACCCTGTTTCTAGCGTTGTAAGTCCGCAGACATACCGCTGCGCCACTGGGGGGCCGAGTGGTAGCTATGAAGTTTATTTGCTGGTTTTCTCTCCTTATGGAACATTAGTATATTTGCTTTCTTCCAAGAGGCCCGGGGCGTATCCTGATTTTAGTGATAGATTGAATACCGCTGTTAAGTGTTTAAACACTAACCGAGTGCCTTTTTTTTTGTAATGGATTTCTTGTATTTCGTCTTCTTCTGTGAATTTTTGTTTTTGTAGATTTTATTACCTTGGCTGTGATGATGGTTGTTGTTACTTGTTGCGCAAGTTGGTTTAGTTCTTGTTGCTATGTGGGTATTTCGTTTATGATGTTTGTTGAGAACTGAGGTGTGCAGGTATGTGTGTTTTGTGAAACATAATCATTTACTTGGTTGTAAAAGTGTATGTTCGTGTCAGGATCGTTTGATGTCTTGAATATGTTTTCAAGTGTTTTTTAAACATTTCTGCTTTTTCCTCGTTTGTGTGTGCTACGTTATTGCTTGTGATTGGTGTTGAATATTTAACATTTATGTTCTGTGCGTTCGTATATCTCTTGAGATGTTTCCAGAAGTGTTTTGGGTCGGTAGTGTCGTTGAGTTTACTGCAGAATTCATCCCAAGTTTCTGTGGTGTCGTTGAGTTTACTACAGAATTCATCCCAAGTTTCTGTGGTGTCGTTGAGTTTACTACAGAATTCATCCCAAGTTTATGTGGTGTCGTTGGGTTTACTGCAGAATTCATCCCAAGTTTCTGTGGTGTCGTTGAGTTTACTACAGAATTCATCCCAAGTTTCTATGGTGTCGTTGGGTTTACTGCAGAATTCATCCCAAATTTCTTGTTTAAGTTTTTAATTTCATTTCGTATTTTGTTCTGTAAGGTGTTTATCTGGGTATTTATTAGTGTACTCTTGTACTCGCGAATACTCTTCGTAAGTGTAGGCGTACTTTGATATCGTTAATGAGTTGTGAGTGGACTTGCCATCTTTGTATGTTTTCGAATGGATTTGTTTGCTGACTGTGTGAGTTATTGTTTGACAATATGTGTTTATTTGCGACGCTTCTTGTACTTCATTAATTATATTCTCAGGTAATAGTTTGTCAAGGTTTGTTGCGAATTCTGTCCAATTTGCTTTCTTGTAATCAAATTTTGGCGGGGGGGGCGAGATCGCAGATACACTAAATAGGAAGGGGCACTATCTACATCGTATCCTACGTTAAACGATTGACACTTTTGACTGGCGAACTCATATTCTCAGGTAATAGTTTCTCAAGGTTTGTTGCGAATTCTGACCAATTTGCTTTCTTGTAATCAAATTTTGGCGGGGGGGGGCGAGATCGCAGATACACTAAATAGGAAGGGGCACTATCTACATCGTATCCTACGTTAAACGATTGAAACTTTTGACTGGCGAACTCAGACACAGATCTGAAATATCAATGGAGTTATCACTCGCAGAGTGTGTTGGTGTGTCATCGTTTAACAGGACATAGTTAAAGTTTTCTGTGATATTCATTAATGTACGACCATTAGCATTAGTATGTCTAAATCCAGATTAGCTGTGTTTACACTTTACATCACCTATTATTATATAGTCATTACTGTGATGGTATATACTTTCGAGTGGTTTTACGTCCAGTGATTTATTGGGGGGAGCAGTATATTCCTGCTATTGCTATAAAGTTATTCTGAGTTAGGTATACATCAATTATAATACTTTCATATTCCGATATAATATTAACTGGGGGGAGCAGTATATTCCTGCTATTGCTATAAAGTTATTCTGAGTTAGGTATACATCAATTATAATACTTTCATTTCCCGATATATTAATTTCCTTAACTGATAATGAGGAATGATACAAAATGGCAATACCTCTATTTGAGTCTTGACTATTTAGACGGTCTTTCCTGACCGTATTATAAGGAGCTTAAAAGTCTAGGCTGGGGTGCCAACCAGAATAGTCCAAGAAACGTTATAGCTCCATTCTCTCACCAATCTCTCACCTTGGCGTGCGATATTTCTACAGGTAACTTCTGGTTCCTCTTCACTCTCATCATCACCACTACTCTCTTTACGTCCTTCATTATCTTCAGTTCAAGGACTTACTGATAACTTACCTCCTTCCATCACCATTTTCTCCATCTCTTCCACGAATCTGTCATTGCTTGCCAGGATTTTCGCTCTCTCGAGCTGAGCTGATTATAGTTATAAAATCAGGGCAACTATGACTTGTAGCTAATCCCCTAGTGGCTTATTCCCGAAACATTGGTTAGCGCGCCGTTTTGACAGGAGAGCGAAAGGTGTGTGACAAACATAGTTTGCACACAAAATTGTTAGTTTGTAATATCCTCATTCTGTAACATATGTATTGTCAATATAGTACATACTGCCTCACAAATAACTACTGGCTTTAATAAGAATTCTGGACTTTTTTAGGTGCTGTTATTGAACTTAAAAACCGATGAAGTCCATATGAACCCACATCGGTATCCTTCCGTGGCGTGCATGGATGAAACAAAATGTTTATGATTCTAAAAGCCCTCCTGTGACTCAGCGGTATGTCTCAATTTCAATATGTTTCAATACCCGTGGTGGACACAGCACAGATAGCCCATTGCGTAGCTTTGTGGTCAGCACCATACAAACAAACAAGGATTTTAATCTTAAAAAAACATAGGTCTACAATAATTCCAATGAAGCACGCAATGTTTCCTTTGCTCCCTTCAGGTAGATTAACCATTTGGATACATTGGTTCATTTTTGTCCTCTTGCCTTTGAAATTAGGAAGGAACATGATGGAATTTATAACGTACATAAAAAACTTTATATCATTATAGACATTAGTAAGTGTCATAAATGAAAGTGATGTCGTATTCCAAATAAACGTCATTTGTATGACCGAGTAATCTCGTCAATAGCAAAAATAAATATTAGAACAATTTAAAAATTACAAAAATACTTAGAACTCGTCAATTGTTACTTTCGTGCAATTTATAAATATAAACAGGGATTGAATAAAAAAATGGAAGCAACTTTTAATTTCTACATGAGTTGATCCACTATTAGTAGAATTAAGACGACATATAACTGATGAAACAATATATTTTACAATGATATTTATAACCATTAATAATCAAAACTTCTAACTGTCGAAATGATGTTGGTAGTGGAAATTTGCTCCAAACTTGGTTTCGAGAACTAACTAAAGTGTTCATCATAGGCTGAAACAGGTTTGCAATAAGGTTTAAATAACAAATTACTGTCATTATGTCTTTTAGTGAAATTATAGATCCTAAACTAGTCCAGGAAAAAAATTGTCCATGTCATCTTAGAGTCTCCGCCATGTTTAAGTAATGAAACATTCAGGGCTCTAATTTTCATTTGGTTTTCTTCACACATAAACACATTCATTTGATGGGGAACGTGTACAATAAGATCATCTGATCTAACCAGATTCTTTCATTGATCCTCAGTCAAATTTTTACATTCTTGGCATCGTTTTATTCTAGCTTTTGCACTTTTTTATGTTATTATCTTCTTCTGAATGACACACCTACCATAGTTATCCATTTTGTGCAATTTCCTTCGAATTGTTTTGACAGAGATTGGTTGTTTCAGCCTAACTTTAAGTCTGCACACACTTTTGATGCTGTAGTATTTTATTTTTACTTCATCGTTAATGTTAATGCTTGTCTGATACAATTTGTCAACTTTGTTTGTCTGATGTGGTTTTATTTTTTTGTTATCCATGCTGACATCACTTTTGACACTGTTTCTTGTGATACGTTCATTATATTAGGTGTTAGTGTCACTGCGAATTTAGCTAAATGTTCATCTACAGCCATGCCTCTTTGGAAATCTGACAGCTCTTTTTAGTTTTATATTATAGAAACTTTCTCTGAACAAACAATAGTATACTATTCTTACACAGACAAATTCAATAATATTGAATAATTTAATGCACAGTTTAAAGACTAAATTTTCCCCACAACTAATAAAGTTGTTTTATAAAAAAGGTGAGATGTTTTCTTTATTTCGTATACTTTTTATTCGACCAGTATAGATAACGCTACCAGGCCAGGTATGTCCTCTCATTTTTCTTTATATAATTAACATCTTTACTAGTTCGCATTCCCATCCCACCAAACATGCTCGCCTTTTCAGCCGTGGGGGCGTTATAATGTGATGGTGAATCCCACTATTCGTTGGTAAAAGAGTAGCCCAAGAGTTGGCGGTAGGTGGTGATGACTAGCTGCCTTCCCTTTAGTCTTACACTGCTAAATTAGGGACGGCTAGCGCAGATAGCCCTCGTGTAGCTTTGCGCGAAATTCAAAACAAACAAACTAAAAATCAACTTATTTATTTAGTCTCATCAAACAAGTTAAACGTTATGAAATATTACAACCAAAATATGAGTGGGGGCATTTAATGCGATTTGGTAAAATATTTTGGAAGCTCAACCATGAAATTTCTGTGATTTGTGACGATCCAATGAAACGGAGTTACTTGTCAGAAGATAGACTTCAGTTGATAAGCTGTGCCATCTGTCGATTATATTTGAAATATATTAATTGGTTCTATGTGAGGAAGTTCGTAAAATTATATGCATTTATTAAACCGAGATCTTCACACTTATTCATAGTTGTAGATAATATTTATTTATGATAATTACATCTTGCACAAACAATAAATTAGTTGACTTCATAGTAATTGATGGGTCCGAAATACTAGTATAATAACGAAGTCCAAGAAATTTGTGAAATATTAAAATATTATTTGTAAAAGTGGGATATTAGAACCAGCGTTATCAGCAGGCATTGCCTGGAGTGTTTAAATGTATGCTTCTAATAATAATCAACAAGTTTCTAAATGAAGAACAATTGCTTGAGTAGTCGTCATCATGTTTTGTTTTGTTTTTACTTTTAATTATCACTGATATAAGGCAATATCATATTTTTCTTACCTTATGTTTGTTTGATTAGGTCAAATGATACTATTTTTAATCAAGAATTGTATTCGTTATTTTTAAAAGTTCTTTTGAAAGCTAACAGATGACAGCACTGAGACAACAGTTTACGACACCATATAAAACCATTGATTTGAATCTTCTTCAGAAATGGAAATGTGAATCTAACAACATCTCAGTATTTAAAGAGACCACTTATACTGGCATAATATAAAAATGATTGAGTTTTAACAAGCTTATTTAATAATATGTTATATGAATACAGATTAATGAAACAGGAATACTGGTGGTGTAAGTCCACAGACATGCCGCTGTGCCACCGGGGGGCAAAATAAAAAATTAGTTTTTAAAAATATTCTCTGATCAAGAGGTGAAACCCGGCACTTATACAAGAAAGTCTCGTGTGAAAAAGTCTAATTCCAGGTCCTGAATAAAAAAAAACACGACACTTCATATTAGAAAGTCTTGTGTTAAACGATAGGATATTGTTTTGTTCGTTTAGAGTTTTGATAAGTGTTTTTCACCAAAATATATTAATTTCTTATTCAACATGTTTTGTATTCAAAAGTAAATATATTTCAATTTTCAAATAAAAACAAACATCAGTATGCACAAACATCTAACGTACTAGTCCTAGCTGAACGCTAAATGACAATTAGATAGATAGATAAAAACAATACAGTGTATAAATATGATGACTGGAAACTAGGTTTAGTAAAATAAGAGTGTAGAAATAAAATTGGTAACTAGACACATAAAAACTAAAATACCAGTAAACGTATTGAACTTAGCGGAGAAAACTATGTGATAAATACTTGAAAAACAAACAGTATCTGAATGTTTGTGAAGAAAGAAACTAAAGAAGACTGTAGTAACAGACTAAACAACTGTACTTAATTGAATCAGACGGACAGTACCGTTATAGACTCCAAACTGGACATTTATTAACGGTAAAAATAATGGACATGTCAACTAGTTATTAGTGAACTAAAATAAACTTACTGTGCTGGACTTAATAACTAGATACACTTAGTTAGCTTGACACTAACTAAACGAAACAGCAAACACTATACCAGTAAAAATAAGTGTTGGATACTTCTAGAAGAACCACTCACTAGTATACTAGACATTTAGAAGAATCGTAAAGTGCTAGGCTTTGTAGCTGTACACACCTGGTGAACTACAAGAACCGTAACTTACTAGTCTTTTCAACATTGTACTTATATCACTGTGAGAAACAATCCCATGATCAAGAAGGTAATTATGATAACGTACAGTATACAACTAATGTTTATATACATATGCTGTGTTAGGAACAAGACCAGAAACGACACTTTTAGGTGTTCTATTTACTCATATATATATATTCTTAATTTAGAAAATATAAACATATTCGAAAGTTTTATATGTCTTGATAATTCTTCACATCATACCATTTCTTAATTATAATAATAATAAAAATAATACAGAAATACGGTAGTGAAAACATTTCCTTTGATTATTAATTTATTTGTTGCATTTCACCTACTTAGTGAAACGAAGTTTAAAACGCTTTTAGTTTGCTATGAACGTATAAATGTAAATTTATAAAATATGAGTTATAGTTTTATATTTCTTTTTTGAACAATAAGAATTTGTTTAATATATAATATTTGTGATGTAACGAAAAACACGTTAACATTGTTTTGGTTGCTATTAATAAACGGGTTTAGAATTGTTATGGTTCGTATGTAAGACGGTTCAATATTGTTTTGGTTCGTATATGAGACAGGTTCAACATTGTTTTGGTTCGTATGTAAGACGGTTCAATATTGTTTTGGTTCGTATATGAGACAGGTTCAATATTGTTTTGGTTCGTATGTAAGACGGTTCAATATTGTTCTGGTTCGTATATGAGACAGGTTCAACATGGTTTTAGTTCGTATATATAAGACAGAATCAGCATTGTTTTGGTTCGTATTATAAGACAGGTTCATTATTGTTTTGGTTCGTATATAAGATGGGTTCAACATTGTTTTGGTTCGTATTATATGACAGGTTTCAACATTGTTTGGTTGTTCGTATGTAAGACGTGTTCAATATTATTTTCCTTAGTATACGAGACAGGTTTCAACATTGTTTTGGTTCGTATGTAAGACGGGTTCAATGTTGTTTTGGTTCGTATATAAGACGGATTCAACATTGTTTTGGTTCGTATTATAAGACAGGTTCAATATTGTTTTGGTTCGTATTATAAGACAGGTTTCAACATTGTTTTGGTTCGTACGTAAGACGGGTTCAGTGTTGTTTTGGTTCGTATATAAGACGGGTTCAACATTGTTTTGGTTCGTATTATAAGTCAGGTTCAACATTGTATTGGTTTATATTATGAGACAGGTTGAGCATTGTTTTCGTTCGTTGACAGAATTTGGACCCAAGACCCACAGATTGCGGATCGAGCACCCTAACCATTAGGCCTTACCAGGCCTATAATTTTATTAAGTTGAAGAACTATCCACGTATGTTAAAGTAAAAAAAATGGGTTTGACATAACAGAAATTAAAAGTAAGAATTTATTAAAATATCCAATTAACATAAGAGGACTAATGTTTCATGACTATATTGCTTATCTGTATCTTGGTTGAGAGTAAATATGTTGCTAGCGTTTAAAAATTAAGCTTGTATATTGTTATGTTAAACGATTTGATTAGATAAATTAATAATTCAACTAAAATATTTCCATAAGAGTTACTCTATTTTAGTACATTATAAGCATGTGATTTGCTTTTAGGATAAAACACATGTATTACTGTACATTATGGCCTCCATTATTACGTTTGTACTGATTAGCCTTTTAGTAATACAATTCAGCATTCTCAACTTGAATGGCACTTATACGACACATGGGATAAACCCCTAGGTTACAACTAAGTCATCTTTATTTCTGAAAGTACATGCCAGATAGAGCTCAGTCAGTCAAGAGCGCCCACCGCCTACATAGAACCGATTTACGGGATTAACTAGTACTTATAAAAGCCCCTCAGCTGTAATTTCAGGGCCGGCATGGCCAGATGGTTAGGACGCTCGAATCGCAATCTGAGGGTCGCGGGTTCGAATACCCGTCACACCAAACATGCTCACCCTTTCAGCCGTGGAGGCGTTATAACGTGATGGTCAATCCCACTAATCGTTGGTAAAAGAGTAGCCCAAGAGTTGGCGGTGGGTGGTGATGACTAGCTGCCTTCCCTCTAGTCTTACACTGCTAAATTAGGGACGGCTAGCGCAGATAGCCCTCGTGTAGCTTTACACGAAATTCAAAACAAACAAACAAACAGCTGTAATTGCAGAGCGAGTTCAGTGGATCTAAGAAATGCAAGCTCATACTTTAAGCATTATGTCAGGCCCTTTACACGTAGGAAGTGTGTTAAATAGGTGAATAAGAAACCTAATAAATGTGATACAGATGTAACATGTGTAACACAGAATTATGAAAATACATTCCAAAGAAGAAGTTTGTGTTTCGTAGCTTATTTAGTGTTGAGGAGAGACATATATTTAACGATTGTATTTGATTTAGTCGAATAAAAATAAACTAAGACTTGATTTATCGAATAAAAAAAAAACTAAAGAAAGTTTACCTATTATAAATGAACTCCCAACTTTGAATAATAACCCACCTTCGCTACAATTAAGTCTGTTCTGAATAACTTGTATATATTGTTATAATTGTTGCACTACCTTATTCTTCCTTGTTTATTTGTTTGTTTTTAATTAGTTTCATCCTTTTGTTCTGTATTTTAATTACTCTTCATAAAACGTTTGAACTCTATAAATTTTTGTACCTACTATTTTACCTTGTTTAATATATTTTGCAGAACATTGAATATCTGCATTTTGAAATGTTCAAGAATTAAATGTTTGTTACTGTACACACACGAGTCAAATGTTTCTTACTGAACACACACGAGTCAAATGTTTTTTACTGTACACACACGAGTCAAATGTTTGTTACTGTACACACACGAGTCAAATGTTTCTTACTGTACACACACGAGTCAAATTTTTCTTACTGTACACACACGAGTCAAATGTTTGTTACTGTATACAGACACGAGTCAAATGTTTCTTACTGTACACATACGGGTCAAATGTTTGTTGTTGTTACAGTCGTTCTACTGTTTCTCAAAACGGATTAAGATTTGATTTACTTGAATACAAATGAACTAAAATTTGATTTATCGAACAAAATACACTAAGATTTGCATACTCTGTGAGCACGTAACATTACTTAAGTTCTTAAATCTTATGAATTGCAAATATTTTTGTACGAGTATAAAATATTGTTACGTCTCTAGTCGTTTGTTAATTTTCCGTAAAATTCTTTCCGAAGAAACTTTAGCGATACAAGTCCTTTCTTAAATAAAACTAGTTTATTCTTTCTCAATACAACTTTGAAATTCAATTAATTTCCACAGTCACGCTATAAATTAAACAAACGCTATAATTCACAACGAACTACTCACGCGCTCGATCCAATTGTCCGTCTCTATCTCTGTCTGCAATTCAACTACATTGTTGCCGTCACTTCTTGGCGGTCTTATATACAAGAATACCGTACATCTAGTAAACACTCGAGGCTTCACGAAGGGACATGAATTTTCTAGAATTTCATGACGTGTTACTAGCATCACGTGACTTCCGCTGTCGTAACAATATAAATCGACAAGACATTCTGTCACTTTATCAACTTTATTCCAGATAATACACTTAACGTAATATACACTCATAAGTAACTAAATTGATAGATTTATAAAGGTTATAGGTTTAGCATAACTACCTTTATCTTAATTAGTTCCTCGTTAGGAAACTATTATACACTAGGATTTAAACTATAATATTAATTCCACAACTCTGGAAGAAAAGATGAAAAACATTTTCCAGAATATTTTCTACAAAGTATTAAAAAGTAAAATATAAATCTCTAAATTAAAGCAAATTACTTAAATTAACAAAACTTTCAAATTTAATTATAATTAAGCCAAAAAAATAATAATAAGTGCTTAAGTACCATATTTCCTATAGGCCCGCGCTGTCTTTCTTATAGTTTAATAACACCAATAACATTGTTACATAAGCTCTAGTATTTAACTGTAATTTAACAAACGTTATTTAAAAATTTAGACTATCGTAAATTCCTGATAACAGTTCTGTAGCATTTTAATGGTTATAACATTATATCACAAATTCGCCAACACCGACAACTACCAGGAAGTCTGCACAATTTGTCGTCAAGTTTGTAAAGAAATAAAATACATTTGCACTTCCTCGAATAAACTATAATTTAAAGATTCTATTTTTGTAGCTCTACAGTAGTATTTTCAAAACAAATAATTCCAGATTACTGTGTATAGCTTTGTTCTTATGCCCTTAACTTATTTCTTTTATGTTGGTATACTTAACCCTTTCGTTCTCCGTCCCCCTAGCAGTCACAATGTGGCCGATTGTTCTTGGTTCTTTCGCTTCTAATGTACTCCGACCTTCAGAGGCCCGGCATGGCCAGGTGGTTAGGGAGCTCGACTCGCAATCGCGGGTTCGAATCCCCATCCCACCAAACATTTAAGAAGTATAAATAACAGCCATTTCTGACGTAAAATATTCTTCCACTCAGATCATAAAGATGTGTTCAGATCAGGGATTTAGAATTTCCAAGACGGGGATATCTCTTGTACATAATAGCATTGGAAAACAAAGGAATATGGATCAAGCTGGGAAACCAAGACCTTCCAGAAATCTGCAACAAGTCCTACCCTAGCCATGGTAAGTATAGTGCGTGAGAATCTCCACAAACAAGGTTCAGTGGCAGAAGCCGTCAACGTGCCCTAAGCAACAGTGCAAAACATTATTACGGGGGATTTTGTGTAGAAAAGTGACAAAAGTCACGTGTACACAAGTTGCTTTCACGATATATCCTTTCAAACATGACATACTTCAAGCAGCTTGAGAATGAAGCGTATTCATGCTATTCTATATCAATAGATGCTAATCAAGTTGCATGTTGATTTCTGTGTGATTTTTAAATGGACACTGTCGTCCTCTTTCACTAGATAACTTACGATTTAATGTGTTTTTGTGTGTGTGTGTGTGTTTAGCACAAAATTTCACAGTGGGTTATATGCACAGTGTTCACCGTGTGGAAGCTAACCTCAGGTTCTAGCATTTATGTCCATAAACTTATTACTGCCACACTAGGTGAAATGGCGTATTGAAAGCTTTCAAGGAGGTAGGGTGTGATTTGGGTATGACATTCTTACGACTGGGTCTTTTGCAATGGAAACTACTATGTAGCAGAAAATTTTGTCCATATCATGGTCATGAAACATAACATGACATGGTGATTATCTAAAAAAAGATTAATATAAAGTATAATGTCTCCGTATAACATTAGACAACAATCGAAGATAAACGCACATTCCTGAAAACCTCAAAAAAATCACTCGAAAACAAAATATCAAAGACGTTCACTGATTGCTAGTTTCACAATTGAATTAAAAAGTTATGTTATCTTGTTCATGAAGATCAATGTTAATTCTCTGATGATATATATATTTTATAGTACATACGTAAACATGTAAAGATTAGTATGTTCTTCAAACCAAATTAACGAAAACCTAGCTAACTAAGTTTAAACCTAACAACACAACAGTATTTTATATACATTTAGTATTTACCTCATTTTGTACCCACAAAATTAATCCACAAATCATCAAAGATCGTCAAAAATTTCCTCATCCATTCTCATTCAGCTATATGAAAACACTTTTTAGAATGATTTGTTATTAAACCTAATCTATCAAATAGATTTAATGGGAACAACTGGTTGATCAAAGCGAAAAAACAAACAAACAATAAACTACAGTTTGCATTTTCTTGAAATTTTGTTATTAATTCTAGATACATTTTATTTCATTTTTATTTATGTCTTCAATTTGAGCCGCTTTACTATAACCATTTATAGTCGGTTTATTGCTGTTTCTATCATGGTGAGAACCAATACTTTCGTAAGAAAAACATGAAGTGTTCTTTAACCTACTACTAGATGGCACTAGCAATAACGAAACTCAATCGAAAACTTCATCAAGTTTGTTGTGGTTCAGCACAAAGTCATACAACAGGATATCTGCGCTCTTTCCATCAAGGGGAGTCGAACCCAGGATTTTAGCGTTGCAAGTCCGTAAACTTACCTTTGAAGAAATTGTTTCAAGTTCTGAGAATAATAATAATACAAACTCTAGTACATTTTAAACTTGATATTTTGTAACGCTAGAATTTGGGGATCGCAATGGACATGGTCAGATAGTTCATTATACAGCTTTTAGCTAAAACAAATACAAAGATTATCTGCATGTAGAGACTATTAAGTGGATCATACCCTTACTTTCGAGCTAAAAAACAAGAATAAAATATTATACTAACGTTATAAATTGTGATGTATCTTAAAAAAACTTAATAAATCTTGTCAAACGTTTCTCACCAAAAGTGACATTAAATGTATCCCCCCCCCCCACGTGGCACGGCGATATGTCTGCGGACTTACAACGCTAAGAACGTCCGG
>NW_013666217.1:480525-487581 GCF_000517525.1 Limulus polyphemus
TAGAATATTTATAACAATTGTTTTATATTACAGTATTAAGATAATTGTTCGTGCTTTATACGCTATTAGAATATTTATAACAATTGTTTTATATTACAGTATTAAGATAATTGTTCGTGCTTTATACGCTATTAGAATATTTATAACAATTGTTTTATATTACAGTATTAAGATAATTGTTCGTGCTTTATACGCTATTAGAATATTTATAACTATTGTTTTATATTACAGTATTAAGATAATTGTTCGTGCTTTATACGCTATTAGAATATTCATAACCATTGTTTTATATTACAGTATTAAGTGTCCGATTATGATTTTTATCAGCATGTATATGAAAACCATGTTAACTTAATAACTATAGCACAGTTTGATAAAACCATATTTAGTGTCGATTATCTGATATTACTTGCTAGTGTCTATATACATGAGAATTAATTTAAGTTAACAATGTTAATACAATCGTTACTACGAGTAGTAACCTATGTAATTATTTGTTGGATAATACCAACTTTCAGCTACATTAAGAACGTTTGGTTTATTTACCACTTTATTTATAAGCAAGTAAAACCCAATCACCCTAATATAGTTAGTTATTTCAATATGGTTAAGGGTAGTAAGTTATAGAATTACTCAGGTCTGATTACTAATTAGTTACTTTTTGATTACCTACTTATTACTAACTAGTTTATCTCCTGTGTTTCGGCAGCTAATGTGCTAGCATCTTCAAAGAAGTGCTCAGAAAGTTTCGGTGTGGGAAACACTTTGAAAATAACGTCCTCAGACTAACCATTCTGGGAACCAGGATTTGGTATTATTGTGACATACTGCAGATAAGATTGTAGGACTCATGCACCATCTAGCGATACTATTAAGTCACGACAGAAATAGGAGAGAAGAGAGATGACAAACTCTCATTTCTGGACATGACGATCACCAACACACATAACACATATACAGCAAAGGTTTACAGGAAACTCACAAATACGGGTAAACACCTCACTGTTAAAGTAAACCAACTCGACGTTACAAAGGAAGGTGTCATAGATGGCCTAGTCTTTAAAAGGAACAACACTTGTGGTACAGAAGAAGAATGAAAGAAACATCATCCTAGCTCTACTTGACAGGCAGTTGATAAATAAGAAAATAAAGAAAACGAGTACCAACAGTAAGGAAGAAGAAAATCACACACACACACACTCAGCTATATTCCTCTGTGTCAAAAGTTTCTCCAAAAAACATAAAAAAGGATATGTAAACAGCACAAATTCTGAACAGTATTCAGACGTCACGACACAATACGATAGCTTGCAAACCCAATGGAAAGGAGGAAACATAATTTAACGTGACGTAATACGATAGCTTGCAAACCCAATGGAAAGGAGGAAACATAATTTAACGTGACGTAATACGATAGCTTGCAAACCCAATGGAAAGGAGGAAACATAATTTAAGACATCCCCTGTAAAATCCATACACAATTCTGTAAGAGCGATCTATCTATAATAGTTCATCATGACAGAAAGAAACCATACAATAAATTCGATTAACAATAAAAATGTGAAGCATGAACTACACACGAGAAAAAGATAAAAAAAGCCTTCTACATCCACCCAACTGATAACACAATCAGTCAACCTATGGCATAAAAGTCAGTAAACCTAGTTAACCCTACTGAAATCATTGAATAGTTTATTTAACAACCAATGGGATGAAAGCTCAGACGAGTAGATAGCACATTTATATTCTCAACAAGTTTATTTTTTCTTCCAGATGGCAGGTGTGTGACCTTTCAACGACTTTATTTTATCCTTCACCTTGGGCCAACCCAGTGAGCGTTGTTCGATCAAGGAGGGCGACAACGAAGGGAAAGGCGCGGTGCGTGTTCCTGTATGCTGAAAACTAATCCATTGAGCAGGTTCAAAGGACCTTTCGGCCTTAATTCAACAAGAAAGTACTTCATCGCATCCTAAGTGAATTCTCCCCCCCCCCCCCATATGTGATGCACCAGCCACAGTTACTGCTGGCATTTTAAACAATACCCTGCGTGACATTGAATATCAATTTGACATTTTGAGTTTGGTGATGCACCAGCGGGCATGTTGAGCAATACCCGGCATGACATTGAATATCAACTTGAGATTTTGAGTGTGGTGATGCACTAGCCTGCATGTTAAACAATACCCGGCGGGACATTGAATAACAACTTGACATTTTGCATGTGGTGATGCACTAGCCTGCATGTTGAACAATACCCGGCATGACATTGAATATCAACTTGAGATTTTGAGTGTGGTGATATACTAGACTGCATGTTAAACAATACCCGGCATGACATTGAATATCAACTTGAGATTTTGAGTGTGGTGATATACTAGACTGCATGTTAAATAATACCCGGCGTGACATTGAATAAGAACTTGACATTTTGCATGTGGTGTCGGTGCCCATGTTGTAATTCACTGAGAAACAGTGGTGAAGAAAATCAACTTAATCACGTGTTTCACGCATTCCTTAAACCTAATTATTTTCACCTGTATTACTTTACGATAATTTTTAAAGCTCTTCATTTTGGGACACCCTGTATATCAGAACTATTTAAGTTCACTAAGACAGTATGTACATTTCGATGGAATTATGCCAATAACTATCCTAATTAAAAAGTAACACAATAATTAGTACGGATAAACGTTTGCTTCGGTGGCTCAGGGCTTTAATGTAAAATTTAAAGGTTCGATCTCCGCGAATGGCAAATTCTATTCTTCATGAGTACACCAAATCATTTGCGAATTATGTTGATGTGATCACTTTATGACAGTGAGAAAACAATTAATATTGTATAAGGAGGAGTGTATTATATCTTGTTTATTTTAAAAAAATCAATTCTTTCAAGAACGTCTCCAGCTGGCCCGCCATGGCCAGGTGGTTAGGGCTCTTGACTCGCAATCTGAGGGTCGTGGTTTCGAATCCCCGTCCCACCAAACATGCTCGCCTTTTCAGCAGTAGGGGTGTTATAATGTGACGGTCAATCCCACTATTCGTTGGTAAAAGAGTAGCCCAAGAGTTGGCGGTAGAGGGTGATGACTAGTTGCCTTCCCTCTAGTCTTTCAGGGCTAAATTATGGACGGCTAGCGCAGATAGCCCTCGTGTAACTTTGCGTGAAATTCAAAACAAACCGTCTCCAGTTCTCACTAGGCAAAAAGTCCAACTGGATAGACATATGGACTAGAATAGTAACAATAAACTCAGATTCAAATAACACAATAACACTGTGAGTACAGAAACTACTATAATGTCTATATTGTTGTTTGTTTTAGAACAAAGCCACATTGGGCTATCTGCTGTGTCCACCGCGGGGAATCGAACCTCGGATTTTAGCGCTGTAAGTGCTTAAAGCTACTGCTGTCTCAGCGAGGGACCTCAATGTCTAAAAGTATTTATTTTGGGGCACGTGTTGTTTCTCACTAGTTTTTTTTTCTGCTCTCATCAATGCTGTGGCATAACAAGGGATATAGTTTACACATATTTTAATACGATGGGGTACCTCATTTTAGGATAGCCGTTTCATATCTAATAAAATATCAAACAAATGTAGTAATACTCGAAAAGTATTTTCACTTCCATTAGACAGCACTTACTATGATAGTTTAAAATGCAAAAATTTCCCAAAAGCTAAACGTATGAAATAACGATTAGATGAGGTAATCAGGCAGTATTCTGTAAAACAACTACTTTTAGCATGACTGTCAGTTGAAGAATCGATCACCTTCTCCTGGTGGTTATGATTTGAAACATGTGGATGTGTTACAAGTACATCCATCACGGATTGTCTTTACGTTTGTTTGTTTTTGTTGGATTTTGCGCAAAGCTAATCAAAGGGCTATATGCACATATCCGTCCCTAATTTTTGTGTGATAAACTAGAAGAAAAGTAGCCAGTCATCACACCACCCACCGCCAAATCTTGGGCTGCTTCAAAACAACAACAACAAAAATCGTGGTAGTTGGCGTGCTGGCTTGTGGAGCTGAGCTAGTGTGGTTCGTGTCCATTTATTTCAAAACAACAACAACAAAAATCGCGGTTTGCACTTTGGGACTGCGGGTGTGTTATAAGAGTGACGTTCCAAAAAATAAATGGACACGAACCACACTAGCTCAGCTCCACAAGCCAGCACGCTAACTACCAGGCCTTGCTCACCCTGTTCTTTTATACAAAAACCAGACTGGACGAAATACAGTCAGAGAAGAAATTAACTTCTAAGTTCTTATTTTGAAATGGTATTGAACAACAATTCAGCGTTGTCTAATATTCTACAAAATAAACTGTGTATGTTTATTAAAAGTTTCACAATATTTCCCCCCCCCCCCCAGTAGCACAGCGGTATGTCTGCTGAAAAAAAAAAGTGTTGAAATTTTGTGAATTTAAGCGAATCTTTTTTCATACTCACATGACTGATGATTTCATTAATGTGATGGATTAGTTATTCGTTTGTTTCAAAATTTCACTCAAAGCTACACAAGAATTCTGCGCATGCCCGTCCCTAATTTTGAGCTGATAAGCTATAGAGAAGGCAGCTGGGCAACAGTCCCTTCAGCAAATTTTGGGGCTATTCTTATCTGTTCGAATAGTGGGATTTGACCTTTACTATTGTAACGCACACACGGCCCAAAGTGGGGGACGAGTTTTTGCAAGAACTATTCGGGAAACATCAATCATTGGATACACACTTCATAGAGAGTTAACTTTTTTACGGTGGAATTAAACGCAGTATATCTTTATTGTAATTCGTTTCTGAGACGTCCTACATTTTAAATAAAATGTATGAAGTCTTAAAGCACTTTTTTCCTGTTTTCTACTACTTCACGTTGCTTGTTTATATGAATGCACAACTTGTACGAGATTGATTGAGATAACTTTGGTCAGGTCAAATCCTTTCCATCTTAGACGGCACTAAGGAATCGGTGTTGAATTCCGGTTTTTATAGGCACAAGCTGGTGGAATTGGTGACGTTCCCCTGGACGAGATGCCAGTTCATCGCAGGTACTCACCATACAGCTTGGTAGACTGAAACAATTGGAGAAAAGTGTCTTGCTCAAGGACACAACAACAAGTCACGAGAGAGCTCAAACACGCAACCATACAACTACGAGTCCGAAGCAAGAAACCATTGAACCACCTTCCTCCCAAGAGAGACTTGAGAGCTATAGATACGACTTGAATTGTAGCTTTGGTTATAGCCCAGGGCACAATTACTTGCAGCATCAGTGCTAGTCGTTGAAAGCGCAATTAGTTATAAATAACATGTGAATAACCTTGTATCTAGCTATGCATGCTGGGAATTTTTAGTACCTCTTCTTTATAAATACTGGAGTTGTTAAAACCTGAATAACATTCGTTGTAAAACTAAGTTTCTTGTCCAAAACGAGTATAATATGCTATATCGGGTTGTACTTGTTTGCTTTTTGGGCAAATTCACTGCTGATGGTTAGTATATTTATAAGTGTTTAATGAAAGTAATGTTCTTAAAATTATGACTGTTTAGTTTGTTTCAGAATATTGCGCAAAGCTACACACAGGGTTATATGAAAGGATGTAACAAGAATCACCGCCAAGTCTTGTGATCTACTCTTTCCTGATTGAACAGGGGATATCACCGTCACTGTTATAGCACACCAACAGCCCCAAAGACTGGACCGAAACGAGAATCTTCGGATTCACAAAGAAGACATAAGAATCGATAAGCCACGCCAAGTCCCATATTGATAACCGATGATGAAAATACTTTCAGTACCTCGAAATTTTACTTTTTACTGAACCTGTTATTCGTTTATTTTTAGAATCAAGAGCGCTTGTACCCCTGTTTTAATTTGTTTAAATCGTATTTCTTGGCTTTATTTCGATATAATTATGTTTCAGCTTAGCTAATGTTTTTTTTAATTATTATTTCATTTTTAGTTCTTATTCAGGCTTATTGCATTGTCTTATTTTTTTTCTCTTGGTGTATTTTTATTTGTAGAATCTGTACTACAACACTTTTCTCGGCTACTATCTTTTCCAGAAAGGTATCAATCACAAAATTACCTACAGTTCTAAAGATGTTGGGTTTTTGCTAAAATACTGATTTTGTGGTTTTTTTTTTTTAAATGATGAAACATTTGGGAAAACAACAACAGATTGAGCACTAGAATATAAAATGTATTGTTGTTTTTCTTTTGAAAAATTATTAATAATAATTTTTTTCAGAAGTTGAAAGTCCTATATGATTGTGAGAAACAAAATGTATCACAGTTTTCTCAAAGTCTTTGGTAGAAAGCAAACATTCTCTTACTTATAAATTTCTTAAATGTCCCTAACATATCAGGTGATCTTCCGTCTGTTACGCGTTATCAAAGGTTAAAATTATCTACAAAATCATGTTAAACTAATCCTTAGGGAGCTTGATCTTTCAAAATAGATTTCATTTAAACTACTTAATACTAACTTTCTTTTCTGTCTACATAGTCTCACAAACAAAAACTTTACTATTTTATTTGTTCTCTAGCATATAATGAGTCACCGTGTAAAGACAGGGTAGTTGATGGTCGTGCTGGTGTGTGTATTGACACAAGTTGCTGTGCTCATGGAGACTACAAAAGTGGACTTTGTCCAACTCAACCAAATCACATCAAATGTTGTTTCAATAACGATATTTGTGCAGCAGAAGGTATGTTCATGTTGAAGATATGGTTAACTTATATTTTACTACATCTTAAGTAGATGCATTAGTTATTATTTCAGGTGTTCCTGGCAGTAATTGGCACCTCGTCCATTTCAAAGGTTATGAGTTATTTAGTTTCATTTAAAACTTAAGAGTATATTGTTACGACAGCGGAAGTCACGCGACGCTGAAAGTATGCGCGCTGGAGTTTCTAGAAGGATCATGAATTTTCCTGGAAACTCTAGTTTGTTCGAGGCGCCCTCTTTTTTTCTAGTATATAAGCCTGGCAAAGAAAGCCAGCGAGATTGGCAGATAGATTGAAGAGATAAATAATTTAGTCAAGCGAACAGTAGGCACCG
>NW_013666217.1:488581-505867 GCF_000517525.1 Limulus polyphemus
ATAGGACTTGTATCGCTGAAGTTCCTCGGATATAATTTATACCAGAAATTAACAAACGAGCAGATACGTAACAATATGTTTAATATAAAATATTTAAACTATTGTTATGTTTAATTTATTTTATTCTTTAACAACAACTACAAAGTAATCATCAATTTAATTTTATTCCATAAAATTTAGTCGATTTTCATTTTACTAATGAATGATTAACTTTAAAATGTCTATATTTCATGCATTAAATACCATGCACAGGGTGCACAATTTTTTCCCAACGACCGTAGAATGGGCTATTTATTTTGGTTCCGAATTAACAAAGTTTGTATAAATACTTAGCGATATAAATCCCCGTGTTAACTAGAACAACAAAATAATCATCAACTTTATTTTATTCGATAACCAAAGAACATTTTATTAACGAATGATTAACTTTAAAATGTCTATATGTCTACGGACTTACAACGCTAGAATCCGGGTTTCGATACCCATGGTGAGCAGAGCACAGATAGCCCATTGTGTAGCTTTGTGATTAATTACAAACAAACAAACACAACAATTTCATGTATTAAATACCCTGCACAGGGCCCAACATTTTTTTCACGACGACCCTAGAATAGGTTATTTATTTTGCTTCCTAACTGGCAAAGTTTCTATAAATACTTAGCGATATAAGTCACCGTATTTAAAAGACTTTCAGTTGCTAATTACGACGTTTATCTAAATACTTTGTGTTTTAAATCACCATCTTTAAGGGACTTTCATTTCCCAACTAACAAAGTTTGTATAAATACTTAGCGATATAAGTCACCATTATCACGAGTTTACAATGCGATGTGTTAAGAAAAACAACAACATAATAATTATTTCTAAATTTTACTTTTGTGTAAAGTTACAACTAAATCTGTATTGCCTTTTTTTTTCTTTTTACAGTGCTTCTTGAGACTCGTATCTAAGTCTGACTTTTTTTTTCTTTTACGAACATGTGCATTAAACAAATCCAGGAAGGATGTATTACATGTCTGACATATAAGATACGGATGATAATATCACTAAAAAACAAAAGTATCTTAGAGACGGTAACTTAAAACACAAAGTATTGATATAACCGTTGTAATTAGGAACTGATAGTCCCTTAAAGATGGTGACTTATATCGCTAAGTATTTATACAAACTTTGTTAGTTAGGAACTGATAATCCCTTAAAGGTGGTGACTTATATCGCTAAGTATTTATACAAACTTTGTTAGTTGGGAAATGAAAGTCCCTTAAAGATGGTGATTTAAAACACAAAGTATTTAGATAAACGTTGTAATTAGGAACTGATAGTCCCTTAAAGAGATGTGTTAAGAAAAACAACAACATAATAATAATTATTAATTTTTTTAATTATTCTTTTGTAAGAGTTTTAAGTCTAAGTTTTACCAAATATACTCTGTAAGTTTGTAACATTATAAACTCGTGATAGTACAAACTTACAGAGTATATTTGGTAAAACTTAGACTTAAAACTCTGACAAAAGAATAATTAAAAAAATTAATAAAACATTTAAGTCGAATTTGTTTTGTTTTTTTAATGGAACAAACACTGGGTAGTATGGTATGTGTGGGTCAGCAGTAAGTTTACGGACTTACAACGTTAACATCCAGGGCTCGATTCCCCGCGGTGGACAAAGCGCAGATAGCCTATTATGGAGCTTTCCGCTACGACAAACAAACAAAATTGTTATGTATGTATATAAATGTTTGTTTCTTAGAATGTGTAATGTTTTAGTTTAAAATATGAATGTATGCATCTGTTATAATAATGCTCAGTTTTTGTCTGTCCTGAGAATGTGCGCACACTTTACTATCTAAATGCGCATGCTCGCGCACTTATTTCAACGGATGTAAACAAAAGGCGGATGTAGATATACTTTAGTAGACATTTTGTACAACACCATATAAGAAAAGCTTATCAAAGTTTTTAAAAAGGCTTTACGTTAGATCGTAGAATAGCATTATAAGTTTATCTATTATATAAAGACGAAAAGCCTTCCGTCTGTCACGTCGATATCTCGGCCATTGCGGTAACGATCGATACGCAACTTGCACGAAACGACGGCGCTTTCTGTCGCGGCAGGCAAGTTTGTCTTTTAAAAATTCTTTAATTAAGATAAACAAAATTCGAGCCTGGTATGTATAACCTAGTGATTAGGGCGCTCTTCTCGCACTCTACGGATCGTAGGTTGGAATCCCATCACCTAACGTGTTCGCCCTCTCAGCTGTGGAGGCGTTATAATGTGACGGTCAATCCCACTATTCGACTAAAGTAATTCAAGAGTTAGCGGTAGGGGTGTTAACTAGCAGTCTTCCCTCTAGTCTATAACTTCAAAATTAGGAACGACAAGTGCAAAATAGTCTTCCAGTAACTTTGAGCGAAATTCGACAAACAAACAAACTTTATAAAGTGTACTTGCCGTTACAAACTATTGCCTTATTTACTTCTTTGATTAAGACTAATTTGAATTAATTCGAAAATAGCTTGTTTGGTACAAATCCTTTAAACTTAGAAACCTGAGTAAAACTATACAAAGATCTAAAAAAGACTCAGACGAATTGATTATCAGACGCAAAATGAGCCGTTTCTGTGTATGTGCTTGTAATGAATTTTTACTAATCCACTCACAACTAGTAATTAATAGTCGTTCCGTTGTATAAGGAAATGTATTTTTTTTGTTCAAGCCTATATATCTTATTTAAACATAAGTTTTCTCTAATAATGTTCTACTTTTTATTCCAGATTGTAGTGGAGTTGAAATAGTTTCACGATCCCAGTGGGGTGCTCGGAATCCAACTGGAAGCTCTACACTCTCAGCCCCAGTGAACGTAGTACTGATTCATCACACTGCTGGGTCTTCTTGCAACAGTTTATCATCATGCTCCGCTACAGTAAAGTCAATCCAAAACCACCATATGAACAATAAAAGTAAGAATGAAGCTACCTTTAACATATGCTATTTGAATTCAAAAAGGTCGTTTAAGAAAATGTGGATACTACAGAAATGTGAATCCTCGTGAAATTGAACTGATAAGATTTAGTTTAGTGAATATACTTTTCACAGAAAGGTGTATGTTAGCGGAATTGAACTTAGAAGGTTGGGTTTAGAAACTATGGTTCTCATAGAGATGAGTATGTTAGCGGAATTTAACTTAGAACATTGGGATTAGAAAATATGGTTCTCATATGGAGGCACGTCTTAGTGAAATTGAACTGAGAAGATGTGGTTCTCACAGAGATGAGTAGGCTAGTGAAACTGAACTGAGAAGATGTGGTTCTCACAGAGATGAGTAGGCTAGTGAAACTGAACTGAGAAGATGTGGTTCTCACAGAGATGAGTAGGCTAGTGAAATTGAACTGAGAAGATGTGGTTCTCACAGAGATGAGTAGGCTAGTGAAACTGAACTGAGAAGATGTGGTTCTCACAGAGATGAGTAGGCTAGTGAAACTGAACTAAGAAGATGTGGTTCTCACAGAGATGAGTAGGCTAGTGAAACTGAACTGAGAAGATGTGGTTCTCACAGAGATGAATAGGCTAGTAAAACTGAACTGAGAAGATGTGGTTCTCACAGAGATGAGTAGGCTAGTGAAACTGAACTAAAAAGATGTGGTTCTCACAGAGATGAGTAGGCTAGTGAAACTGAACTGAGAAAATTGGGTTTAAAAATGTGAGTCTGACAGAGAGGAGTCTTACCCTCGAAAACTTCAGGAGCTTCTCGTAAGGGTGATAAATCTGTTCGGAGGGTGAAATGATACAAAATAAACAAAACCGAACTGGAACTAACTTCTGTAGCTACAACCGATTAATAACTATGGAAAAGTAAACCCAAATTTAGAGTTTTTTTTTCCCCTAGCCGTGCCTAGACATTATGTTTTTAGACGTAACTGTTAAAAACGCATTGATGTTTAGTAAAAACAAATGCTCTTCTTGTGGGTTATTATTCTAGCAGGTTTATGTAGTTAAGATTTAAAACTTTCAATAAGTATTGTGCCACATAACTCACCTTTTTATCTCAGAATTTCAAGCTCTCTGTGATAAACCGTTTAGATCTCATTCTGTCATTTTTTTTTATGTTGTTGATATTTTCTATATTTTTGGTACCGATACTGTGATACTATATATTTTAACTTTGGTACCGATACTGTGATCCGATATATTTTAACTTTGGTACCGATACTGTGATCCGATATATTTTAACTTTGGTACCGATACTGTGATACTAAATATTTTAACTTTGGTACCGATACTGTGATACTATATATATTAACTTTGGTACTGATACTGTGATACTATATATTTTAACTTTGGTACCGATACTGTGATCCGATATATTTTAACTTTGGTACCGATACTGTGGTACTATATATTTTAACTTTGCTCTGTTTTATTTGTTATAAACGTTATTCTTTTCTGTCTGAGAGTATTTCTAGTATTTCATTTTTGGTTATCTCTAAGGATATTCAATAGGATTTGTATTTTGACTTCTGTTCTATAAACTACCCCCAAACGTATAAGATGTTTGTTCCTAATGTTAACATAGCCCTCATTATTTTGAATGAATCAGTAAGTTATTTGTTAACACATTTTAGTTAATGGAAAGGTTAAAGAAACATGTTATTGATAAACACATTAACTTGGCGTTCGTTCAGTTTAAGACATTAACATTTCATATGTTACATCCATCAAGTACCCATAACGATCCACGTTTTTTGCTTAATTTTAATAATATCTATTTTTTAAATATTTAGCGTATACATCCATAATTATAACGTATAAAAATAAACGAATAACTATTATCCACACTCCACAGTGTTATGTTCATAGTTAAAAACTATCTTAACTAAATATTCTTCGATAAATGAATATAACTAATCATACATATGTTATAGTTCTTCTTCTTTATTGGGATCTGGGAGGGTTATATTTAACAGTCCAATCTGTCTGGGTCGGGATTTATATCATTTCTATGGATCTGAGAGGATCAGGTTCTACTTAGACCTCCTCTTCCTCCCTCCTGAACTATTGTTGATTTTAAACTTGAATGTAGTGGTTGGCGTGCTGATGATGGATTTATTTTCTATTTTCTAATATCCTTTTCAGGGCCATGTCCATGTATTTTATCAGATTGTTGGTATTATATGGTCTGGATATGGATGAATCATTTGATTCTTGGCCATGCGTATTTTGAATTATGTAGTTCATGAATTGCTGGATTATGCATGTCAGTACTGGTGTAAAGTATGGCTTGGCTGAATAGTTGGACTGTGCATTGCAGTACTGGTGTAAAGTGTTGCTTGGCTGAATAGTGGAACATGCATGGCAGTACTGGTGTAAAGTATTGCTTGGCTGAATAGTTGGACTATGCATGGCAGTACTGGTGTAGAGTGTTGCTTGGCTGAATAGTTGGACTATGCATGTCAGTACTGGTGTAAAGTGTTGCTTCGCTGAATATTGGGACTGTGCATGGCAGTACTGGTGTAAAGTGCTGCTTCGCTGAATAGTTGGACTATGCATGGCAGTACTGGTGTAAAGTGTTGCTTGGCTGAATAGTTGGACTATGCATGGCAGTACTGGTGTAAAGTATTGCTTGGCTGAATAGTTGGACTATGCATGGCAGTACTGGTGTAAAGTGTTGTTTGTCAATTGCTATAAATAGGATGATCAATTTTGTAGGTTTTGGTATTGTCAAAGAAAATATTTTTAGCTGCATTTATAATTGGGTTTATTGTTTGTTCTTGACTAGTTTGGATTGTATGTTGCTTCGGTTTATATTTTAAAACACATCTACCTTTTTAAATTTCAGAATGGTCAGATATTGGGTACAACTTTCTGATTGGTGGAGATGGACGAGCTTACGAAGGTCGTGGTTGGACAAAAGTTGGAGCCCACTCGCCTAATTATAACAGAAGATCAATAGGAATTTCCGTTACGGGGAATTTTGAGGAGGACACACCGAGTTCGGCTGTGTTACAAGGAATCAAAAATCTAATCGAATGTGGGGTTTCTAAAGTAAGTACTTTTTGTATCTAATCTGGACTAATATGTTTTATTTTAAAAATAGATTCTAGGATAAGGTTTAAAATCAATGAAACTAACTATATTTCTATAATCTATTATTTCATTATCAGTTTAGTAAGATTGCCTACTTTATATAAGTTTTTGTTACTTCATCATTTTTTCAGATACAAAGACTAAAACTCAATCACATCACACCTTTTTCTCTATGTGTGTGTGTGTGTGTGTGTATTTCGCGTTCGTTATTTTGAATGTGCCAGCAAACTCTACTAAATGTTTGTCTCGTTCTGGATTATTTTATCTGTTTTTTGTTCATGTTATTAATGTCATAGATTATTAAACAATCTCTAAATATGTAGAAATGAAACTCTGCCAATCTTTAACTTTATTCGTGTACTTCATGCCCCAATGCTGCTTTATAAACTTTCACTTTAGAAGTAAATTTCCTGAGTTAACTTGTAAGAATAAAAGTTTTAACTTTCATTCTAGGGTTACATAACAAAAAGTCACACAGTCCACGGTCACAAAGACGCTAAGTGTACCAAATGCCCGGGAGTCCATTTATACAACACCATCCAAACTTGGACCAATTATGGAGGAAAGCTACCTGATTATAAGTGTTGATTGGATGTTTAAGTGATACTAACTTGGCTTGACTACTTTGTTACATATTTTGTTTTATGTAACAGGGATATAATTTTAAACTCTTACAATCAGTTATATTAACTCACGAAAAAATACTTCAACAATCTCTATATTTTTGAAAATTTGATTCACTAATTTGATTTGTTTTGTCACGTAAGATGAAGGGGTTACGTCAGACTTGCCTCTTAGCGCCCTTTTTGTTTCTTTTATATATAACACTGAATAAAGCTTTACAAAAGAATGAAACGTTGCTTTATTTAGTTTGTTTGTTTGTAGTTAAGCACAAAGCTACACAATGTACTATCTGTGCTCTGCTCACCACGGGTATCGAAACCCGGTTTCTAGCGTTGTAAGTCCGCAGACATACCGCTGTGCCACTATTTATTAAGAGTTAAAAGACTTTTAAGGCATACAAACCATTTTATTACTTTGTGAATACCCATGTTGGCTATTTTCATGGAAAAATATATAAACACACAGATACATATATAAATATACGTCCTCCAATGAGTTAGCGATAATCAAGTTTACGAACTTAAACACTAAAATCCGTAATTCGATCCCCCATGGTGGACAGTTCACACATAACCCATCGTCTAGCATTGTGCTAAAACATAGAAACGAAACAAATATATGTAATCACTGGTCAGTCAGTAGCATGTTTATAATTTACTTACAGTGTTGAAATTCAATGTTTGATTCCAGCCGTGAATAGAGCACAAAGTGGCCAATTGGGTATTCTTACGCTAAAAAAAAAAACCGGCAACAATTAATAAATCTATCTTCTTCTTCTTCGTAACGACCTTAATCATAACTAGTTTGGAGTTGGCCGGTAAGTTTGTAATCCGTAACGACCTTAATCATAACTAGTTTGGAGTTGGCCGGTAAGTTTGTAATCCGTAACGACTTTAATCATAACTAGTTTGGAGTTGGCCGGTAAGTTTGTAATCCGTGACGACCTTAATCATAAATAGTTTTGGAGTTGGCCGGTAAGTTTGTAATCCGTAACGACCTTAAGTATGTAAGACAAGAATTTTTACATCCGGGTGACCGGCCCAGACGGCAGCCGTACAGGAGCATCTTCGGCGACGAGAATTCGAATTCGTGACCCTCAGATTGCTATTAGAGTGCCCTAACCACCAGGCCATGTCAGGCCTGATAAATAACACTATATATATATGGTAAATTTACATTTACTTTGTGTTTTTAACAATCTAAACACAGTCTTGGGTATCTTTGACAATTCTTTATCAATATAAGGAGCCATTTTATTATTCATTCTTATTCCCCTTGTGGTAACTGTTTGATATTTTCACAGCAAGGGTTCTTATGATTTTATATAAAATGGTAAAACTACTTTAAAATTCCACTTCGTTTATATGGGGTTGTTTTGGATGTCGTTATAAACCATAATTTTAATTATTATGAAAAGTATATTACGCACAATATATAGGTTTGTTTTCTAAAAAGAGACACTCGGGAAAATTTTTTCTTCTCAACGTTCGTTTAAGTTTCACATTGTTCTCGCTTTAAGGACTAATTACGTATATACATTTATGTATAAGAAAGGTTGTTGTGCAAATTAATACAAACTTTGTGTTATTTCACAGCAACATAAATTATGTTCACAGACTTATGTAAATTCTAACATAACTGAACATTGTAGCGACATAAGCTCATACACTTTTTTATTTTTTATGTGTTTTCTAACGTTACGTGACGCTTTCAATTCTAAATTATGTTTATTAACATTTTTGTTTTGTAAATTCACATGTTTACGAAGAGTTCAGGTTTGAATCGACAAACAGTAGAACGTAATGTAAACGTAGTTCTTTAAGTGAGAAAACTTTACAAATATTTTTTTTTTATACAGAGTTTGTCTTTTAATTTGTGTTATGAAATGCTTTAATTTACTATTATTATTATGTTTATATAGATTGTATTAAATTCAACACAAGGTTTTGTTGTAACTTAACACAATTAATGTTTCTAATAATAAGAGTGACACGCGGTTTTCAACACAAATTTTTTTTACACTGCTTTTTTTCCTTGGGGTTATTTATCAAAGTTTAACTTACATTTTGTTATTCATTACGAGCTCCAAACATGCTCGCCCTTTCAGTCGTGGAGGTGTTATAATGTGACGGTCAATCCCATTATTCGTTGGTAAAAGAGTAGCCCAAGAGTTGGCGGTGGGTGATGATGACTAGCTGCCTTCCCTCTAGTCTTTAACTGCTAAATTAGGGACGGCTAGCGCAGATAGCCTTCGTGTAGCTTTGCACGAAATTCAAAACAAACTAAAACCAATCGTTAGGAGCTAACCAAATATTAAACATTAAACTGTGAAGTTCAATTAAACAATAAATGTCAAGTGGTTACTATTCCCTCGTTTTGAAAAAAAAATCAGATATTTTAAACCAGTATATGTATCACTGTAGAAAGATTAGTTTCAAATACACAACACAACTTGTATGTTGTGGAGAAAACACACAATTATTGTAGGCTGATAAAATACAACATAATAAAAATACGAGTTCTTAACACTAGAATGTATTTAACTGGACGGATATTTGAATTGAAAACCGCACGTTATTCGTGTTGTTAAAAAACGTAAAATACTTGTGTGTTTATGTCGATACAACATTTAGCTATATTAGAAGTCACGCAAATGTGTTTAGAGAAAACTATTTGCGTTGTTTTTGTTAAATTACAACACATATATATATATATATATGTACACTCTCTCGTTTAATGCGTTATTTCGGAGCGAGACTCGCATGAACTCTGACAAAAACTTTTAAATCCTTCTTGATACTCGAAGTACTTTTCTTATCATTTTCCCCTTTTAAACTAATCCATTACTTTTAAAAATGAGAGAAGCACCAGAGGACGAGGATATTAGAATTAGGCATTGTTATAATTTAGAAGTTATAGCATTTATTGTGACAAAACTTGGTTTATATTTGATTAAAATTTAAGTTTCAACAAAGGCATATTGAGGCTTTTACACTTAGCAAGTTATAATAATAAAGGCAATATCTCCAGCGAATTTACTGCACACTTTTTTCTTCTAAATACCTCCTGAAAAAAATTTACTGCACATTATATTTGCACACGTTCTTGATTGGTTATTGTACGATGAGCATCATAAGTGGCTAAATATAACTGGTCCAGCAAGAGTCTGTTTGTAGTTAAGCATAAAACTACACAATGGGCTAGCCGTGCTCTGCCAACCACAAATATCGAAACCCGGTTTCTAGCGTTGTAAATCCGCACAAATACCGCTGTGCTACTGGGAGGCTCCAGCGGGAGGTCTGAGAACTACGATAGCTTTTCGGCAACTTGCTAATTATGTTCCATAACACGAATAATCAACTAGTTCTTCCTGGCCAACGTGGGGGAAGAAATAGAAATTTTGAAAGATAATGTAGCGTTTCTCATCAATTTTATTAGATAAATACTTTTAAAAAACAACCAATCTATCATTTTACAAATTTGACTCAAAAAACAAAACAAAAACAATTTAGTCATTCACGTGCATAATATATAACAGTAATTATTAAACAAACAATTGAAAAACTCGTAATATACATATCACAATATAACATATAAAGACAAATTCAATACAATAATGCAACAATCCATTGCACTCGTATTGCCCGAGATTAGCTTGAAAGCATGGCAACGACTTCAGTTATCTTTTCTGACAAGTAAAATCGTCGAATTACCATCCATCGATCATCTCTGGGTTCTTTTTGAGCATCGCATTCGTCATCGTAATCGTCGTCTCTGTCTGTGATTCATTTGCAAATCGTACTATTCGACAAGTGGTATACAATCGAACAAGACACTTTAAAACATTTTGTGGAGTCTAGGCTACGTCGAATTTGTATTTTTATTTAATGTATTTAATGTAAAGCTCCTAAAACTATCTGACGCCGTCCCTAATTTTGATCTAATGACAAGAGGCAGGGGAGTCGAGAGACCAGGCCCCGGAATCAGTAATATCATCATGCCCCCCCCCTTTCATTCTATTTATTAACTTTTGCTGATTTTTCATAAAAGAAATTTATATGACAATTTTCTTCGTGAATCCACGAAAAAGTAGTAGCCATTTTAGCTCATTAAGTACTATGTATTTCTAGTGAGTTTTGGAATATCCCACTGCCGGGCCCCAGGGCAGCTGCTCCCTTGCCCCCTTACTCCCTTGTCAGCCTTGACAAGAGGATCATAGATCTGCCACCAAAACCCTTCCATCCACGATTAGAGACTGAGTGTCACTCTTATACCCCACCAACAGCTCAAAGTACGTTGAATATTTTGTTGTATCGCACGGATTTGAACTCGGACTACTAGCTCCAAAATCCAGATCCTACCACAGAAGCAATCCATGCCCTTTGCACGTCGAATCCAGGCTGTTGTTTCAGAAAAACCAACATAACATTAGTGGAAATCATATAAAAAATTGGCCAATTAGTGTATGTAACGATAAATAGAAAGGCAAACAATTGTTTGATTATTCATATAACACATTTTTGTAAAATTACTAAAGATATGCTTGGATCATCTCAATTATACATTTTAGATTTCATTAGCCTTTGATCAGAGCAAGGCACATATATAGATTAGAACATAGATCACAGCAAGTTACCTACATAGATCAGTTGGGTACCTTCACTGCTATTGTTATTTTCGGCCATAATTCAAATAATATTTCACGACTTAGGTGAGCTATAAATCCGTTTAATAATCCAACAATGCAGAATAATCCTCATAATAAAAAATATGCAATAAAAATGAAAAATAATAAGCGCATATATATTATATGTATATTAAACACGATAACTAATAATGTTAATGAAACTAACGTTGAAGAATGTGAAGAATATAACTTTGTATCATTCCCCCTAACAACATCTGGTGAACAATTAATATTAACTTCCTATCAAAGTAAACAACCTACTTTGATCGAAATTACTCCGATAATGATAAAACCTGGCCTTACACTTAGGCCCCCCGGGAGATACGGGGGGTGGTGGTGTCGGATCTGACCTTGCGTGTTGAATGGGTGTGTCAACTAGTAGTAGTTAAACAAGGTCACGGAAGTGGTAAATTTGACGATTAAAGTAATTAAGTGTGTGTTTTCTTATAGCAAAGCCACATCGGGCCCACCGAGGGGAATCGAACCCCCTTTTTTAGCGTTGTAAATCTGAAGACTTACCGCTGTCCCACCGGGGTACAAAGTAATTAGGAGGAACTAATGTAACTAAACTAATGACGTAATGTTAGTTAAACTGCACCATATTACAATAGTTCGTTATAACTTTAAAACATCTGTTAAGTGTACGTTTGAAATGACCGTGTAAGATTGTTAATCTCTTAATCAATTGCAGGTAGATTGTTGAATTTACTCATAATGTGTATTGAGGAACCTCGTTTGTGAGAAATGAGAGTGAGGTTACGAGTTCTGTCTACAAAATCTTGTAATATTGAACAAATTCTGTTGTATCTAATAATTAGCTGTGAGTAGTAAAATTAGTTATATGTAGTTATTTGGAATATTTCTATTTGAAAAGGAAATCTTAGCACGAAAATTAAAGGTGTCTATTTTACTGAAAATGTTGAACGTTTGATTAACGATGTTCCTTTATATCTACACGGAGATCTAGGTAACGTGCTTTGTTTTCAATGAAAAAGATTTAATCTGATGGATAATGGATTTGGCAGCGTCAAGAAAATCTTGATAATTCGGTACGAGATTATCGTGACTAATATGAAAAGTTGTGTTATATTTTTCTTACTAAAAGTTGTTTGAATGAAAATTCAGTTTGAATAAATTTAAATATTCATTTTATACGTTGAAGTTACCACCCGTAGTATTCCTTGTATTTGTTTCAAGATAAGTTGGCCAGCCCGCCAGTGGCACAACGGTATGTCTGTAGACTTACAACCTTAGAAACCGGGTTTCGATACCCATGGTGAAGAGAGCACAGATAGCCCATTGTGTAGCTTTGTGCTTAACTTCAAACAAATAAACAAACATATTGGCCAACTTTTACAAATGTGTTATCAGGTAAAACCATATAGCATATAAATAAAATTCGTTTATTGTTAAACGGTGATAAATTTTATGCGTAGCATTATCGTAGAAGAGTTTATGTTTCCTGAATATCTTTAAATTGTTGACGAAAGACTTTTTGTCAATAAAACGACTGGTGTAAAGGTTACTAAAATCCAAAGTTTGTATTACCGTTGCCACAAAAGTCTTTCAGTTTTTTCTTTACATTTAATCGAATTATCGATCATAACTAATGGACCAATACGAGTTATTTCTTCGATACTATCACAGTATTTGTTGAGATACTCTTTCATGTATTTCAGACCTTAGTCGACTAGAATTCACAAATCTTTAGTCATAGTATTTTGTAACCGGAAATAAATCTGTATTTGTATGGTATTTTACATAGTTTGAGAATAAAAAAATAATGTACATAGTACTTTATAATATTTCTCAAAACGTTCATGAAAGTCTGATAAAACTGTGGTATGTTTTTATAAAAAAGACTGTGTAAGTTATATTAAAACGATTTTGGAGCTTCATCACTCGTTGCAGTGCATAACGCCATGTCCATTTATGCTTGACGATCGTGCATGTTGACAACAGTCCTGCAGCGTAGTTTTCATTACAAAAGGCCCCGTCGTAAGACTTGTTATGTCCAAGATACACCACTCATCTCGTTATCTTTCCATAATCTACCTAGAGTACGAGAACGACGGTTTCTCTGCGCTCGTTTCAACTGTTTGATCTCACAGAAACCCAAAGGCGCTGCATCCGGCGACTTGGCCGTTATGTCTTCGTACAGAATATCATGAATACCCGTTTCATCCTCCAGTTTCTTGACGTATGCGGAGATTAAACGGATATGTCGCTGAAGCAGCTTGTGTACACGCGACTTGCGTCGATTTGCCAGACGGACATCCATTTTGATTATATTGCTTACTGTTGCCTGGAGCACATTGACAGCTTTCGCCATTGACCTGTGTTTGTGGATTTATACTTATTACAAGAAGCCGCAGCTTTGCTTACCACGGCTGTCTGTACAAAATTTTACATTTCTCTTTCTGGATGGCTCTGGTACCGCAAGTTGATCCATATACCCTTATTTTCCAATACCATTAAGCACTCGGGATATCATTGTGTTGGAAGCTCTTAATCCCCGATCTTTATACATCTTTATGATATGAATCCATGAATATTTTATGTCGAAAAGGGTTGTTACATATCCTTCCCTAAAGATACCAATTTTCGGTGGCTTCACATTATTTAATAAACGGAAAACTATGTCAAAATGTAGTTCTGATACATATCATTTTACCGTTATATCGATTGTGGTAGTTACATGACTTGCTGATTTGCATATTCAAAACAGTTTCGACATAGATTTATACACTCATTGTATGACGTTTTCTTCATCAGTTTAACGTATTTATAAATCTCGTTACTTGAAGGTTTTAGTGTTACAAAATTAAATCCTAGCTCTTTACATAAATTTGTAGAATAATATTTTTTGCAAATGAAAACAAATTTTTTGAGGCGGGAGTGATTTAAAGATTCTATACTTTAGTGAAAACCATATCGAAACTATTATTTAACAATAAATAGATATAGTTCAGTGAAAACTATTCGATAGTATTTTTACAATTACATAAATATGTCTTAATTCATACCATTCGAGAGTATTCTTTAATAATATATAGATATCCTTCAATGAAGATCATCCGACGACATTGTTTAACAACATAGATACAATTTAACGAATGCTATTTAATAGCATTGTTTAAAGATATTCATTAATGAAGAATATTCCATAGCATTGTTTAATAATACATGTACAATTTGCATAAAATTAATTGCTACAGCATGTTTTTAAATATATAGCTTTTACAGTAAGAAAGATTTATTTTTAAAACAGGCACGACGTTTAGATCAATGGTTCGCTCAAGTATTAACTACAGCAGTGTTTCTCAAAGTGGGAACAGTGACCCCCCTGGGGCCGTGAAACTTTTTCTGGGGGGCCGCCAAAAATGGGCCGAAAACAAAGATGTTGATTTAATTTTAATTCTAAATAAACAATAAGCCGATAAAAATTATATTGAATTAATTAAATGATACAGTATGTTGAAAGGAGATGTTATTGTTTTTACTTCGGCACTGTTTTTCAATCATCATGCTAAAGTTACAGGTTGGGGGAGGCCTCAAACGTTTTTATTCACATCAAGGTGGCCTCAGACTTAAAGAGTTTGGGAACCACTGAACTACAGATACTTTTTTGAATGATAATAAAAGCTATACAGCATTATCTTTCTCAATATGTATAAAATCTGTTTATACTTTATAGCTTAATAGCACTGATCACAATATTTATAAACAGAATAAAGAAACTTGTGTTCAAAAATTCAAAACAGAATAAAAAGGTAAATTACTACAGCTACTTTTGTCATTATTACCATTTAAAAATCAGTAGTCACCCAGTGAGTACTAGGCTGTATCTTTCATATTATCATAACGTATGAAACAGTCTTTGTGACTATGATACAAACACAGTTAAAAAGTGCATCTGTAATAGAATAAGCATGGCTGAAGAAGCTGGTAATTTAAAGTTATAAATACCGTTATTGAATAATCACTGCTTTTGCTCCTCAGAGGTACGTCTGAAGGCTTATAAAGCTAAACAACCGGGTTTCGATACCTGTAGTGGACACAGTATTGATAGCCCATTGTGTAGCTTTTTACTTAACATCCAACTAATGACGGTTTTTAAAAGCGTTTAAGAGAGAAGAAAGAGATAATCGTATGCTTTCTTTCTTATTGGAATATTGTAGTATAGATTTTATGAAATATACATTTATCATGGTTATTTTGCTCACTCGCAATCTGCGGGTCGCGAGTTCGAATCCCCGTCCCACTAAACATGCTCGCCCTTTCAGCCGTGGGGGCGTTATAATATGACGGTCAATCCCACTATTCGTTGGTAAAACAGTAGCTCAAAAGTTGGCGGTGGGTGGTGATGACTAGCTGCCTTCCCTCTAGTCTTACACTGCTAAATTAGGGACGGCTAGCGCAGATAGCCCTCGTGTAGCTTTGCGCGAAATTCAAAAACAAACAAACAAACTCACGAAGAACAGTCACACAATCATTGTTATTTTCAACAATAGGCTAATGTGTTAAGAAAACAAGTTGGAAAATTTAAACGACTCCTTGTTCATGTTCACGCCCTTGATAATTTGATCTAAACAATGGAGTTAAATCCTTTAAAGTTTGTTTGTCTGAAGTTAAACCAAAGCTACACAATGGGCTATCTGTGCTCTGCCCACCACAGGTATCGAAACCCGGTTTCTAGCGTTGTAAGTCCGCAGACATGCCGCTGTGCCACTGGGCAGTTAAATCCTATACCAGTATCTTTATTCACGATGTTAGGAAAACACATAGGTTCAAAAATTCAATTTAATTTAAGAATACATAACCCTACAACCGAACGCTTTCGAAGAATGGACCTTTCTTAATGGTCCACCTTTCGAAAGCGCTCGGATTATAGAGCTTAGTATTCCTGTGTCTTTATTATAATTCGTACCTCTTAAGCATAATCCTTGAAAAAATAAAGAACAATGAAATCTTGAAACTTCCTGCATTTAGCTTAGTTGATGTTTTTTAATTATCTATCTCCATGTTAGATGCAATTTCAAGTTATTTTATTAAAACGCTAGGAGGCGTTGAACCGACTAAATTTGTATTTGAAAACTTTACCACTGATCTGGATCTACGGAAAATTGATTTTACATCATTTTGGAGTTTAGATCCGCAAATAATTTGTTTTCGGTAATTAGTCTTTTCCTGCCGGTCCGGAGTCCAAAAACTGCGCAAATTTTCCAAATATCAACGTACAGAAAAGTAATGGTACAAATTTTGGGTATTTTAAAGGTCAGGAAATCCGATGGCAGGGTCTAGGTGCGGTTTAAACCACGAAAAAGTTGTTTTGTTGGTCGTAATTAGAAAATGTTGACTAATTCTAAACTTTTTTCTGTTGTTTTTATTTTGTTATTTTTGTTAAATGTATCTACAAAAATGGACTATGTTTGAATATAATTGATTTTTGAACTACTATTTAACGTGGTCTTTATTTGATTTACAGTTTAAATATTAACCAATCATATAAGCTACTCCTTGTAATTAAGTAGCATTTATTTTTCCAGCGTTGCTTACGTAAGCATTAATCTGATCACTAACAGATCACTTATTGAACACTTTCCAAAAGCCTATCAAACTCTGTTTGAAACAAGCAATATATGCATCTTTCTGATCTTGTATTATTAACTCTTCAGTGTCTACAAGATCAGACCGTATTTTATTTTATTCGGATTAACTCTTCAGTGTCTACAAGATCAGACCGTATTTGATTTTATTCTTATTAACTCTTGAGTG
This sequence comes from Limulus polyphemus, assembly GCF_000517525.1. NCBI lineage: Eukaryota > Metazoa > Arthropoda > Merostomata > Xiphosura > Limulidae > Limulus > Limulus polyphemus. Next base: position 505,755 of record NW_013666217.1, read on the forward strand.
TCTACAAGATCAGAAAGATGCATATATTGCTTGTTTCAAACAGAGTTTGATAGGCTTTTGGAAAGTGTTCAATAAGTGATCTGTTAGTGATCAGATTAATGCTTACGTAAGCA
>NW_013666217.1:506664-509966 GCF_000517525.1 Limulus polyphemus
CTTTAGTACGATGTTTCATGTAGTGACATGTCTTTAGTACAATGTTTCATGTAGTGACATGTCTTTAGTATGATGTTACATATATTGACATGGCTTTATTAAGATGTTTCATGTAGTGACATGATTTTAGTACGATGTTTTATGTAGTAACACATCTTTAAGTTGATGTTTCATATTGTGACATGATTTTAGTACGATGTTTTATGTAGTAACACATCTTTAAGTTGATGTTTCATATTGTGACATGTCTTTAATACGATGTTTCATGTAGTGACGTCTTCAGTACGATGTTTCATGTAGTGTCATGTTTTAGTATGATTTTTCATGTAGTGGCATGCTCTTAGTACGATGTTTCATGTGGTGACATGACTTTAGCACGATGTTTCATGTAGTGGTATGACTTTAGTACGATGTTTCATGTAGTGGCATGTCTTTTGTACGATGTTTCATATAGTGACATGTCTTTAGTACGATGTTTCATGTAGTGACATGTCCATAGTACAATGTATCATGCACTGATATGTCTTTAGTATGATGTTACATGTAGTGACATGGCTTTAGTAAGATGTTTCATGTAGTGACATGTCTTTAAGTTGATGTTCCATTTAGTGACATATCTTTAGTACGATGTTACATGTAGTGACATGTATTTAATACGATGTTTCATGTAATGACATGTCTTTAATACGATGTTTCATGTAGTGACGTCTTCAGTACGATGTTTTATGTAGTGACATGTTTTAGTATGATTTTTCATGTAGTAGCATGTTCTTAGTACGATGTTCCATGTGGTGACATGACTTTAGTACGATGTTTCATGTAGTGGTATGTCTTTAGTACGATGTTTCATATAGTGACATGTCTTTAGTACGATGTTTCATGTAGTGACATGTCCTTAGTACGATGTTTCATGTAGTGACATGTCTTTAGTAGATGTTTCATGCAGTAACATGTTTTAGTACGATGTTTCATGTAGTAGCATGTCTTTAAGTTGATGTTCCATATAGTGACATGTCTTTAGTACGATGTTTCATGTAGTGACTTGGCTTTAGTAAATGTTTCATGTAGTGACATGTCTTTAGTACGATGTTACATTTAGTGACATGTTTTTAGTACGACGTTTCATGTAGTAGCATGTCTTTAAGTTGATGTTCCATATAGTGACATGTCTTTAGTACGATGTTTTATGTAGTGACATGGCTTTAGTAAGGTGTTTCATGTAGTGACATGTCTTTAAGTTGATGTTCCATATAGTGACATGTCTTTAGTACGATGTTACATGTAGTGACATGTATTTAATACGATGTTTCATGTAATGACATGTTTTTAATACGATGTTTCATGTAGTGACATGTCCTTAGTACAATGTATCATGCAGTGACATGTCTTTAGTATGATGTTACATGTAGTGACATGGCTTTATTAAGATCTTTCATGTAATGACATGTCTTTAGTACGATGTTACATGTAGTGACATGTATTTAATACGATGTTTCATGTAATGACATGTTTTTAATACGATGTTTCATGTAGTGACATGTTTTTAGTACGATGTTTCATGTAGTGACATGTCTTTAGTACGATGTTTCATGTAGTGACATGTCTTTATTAAGATGTTTCATGTAGTGACATGATTTTAGTACGATGTGTTATGTAGTAACACATCTTTCAGTTGATATTTCATATTGTGACATGTCTTTAAAACGATGTTTCATGTGGTGACTTGTCTTTAGTAGGATGATTCATGTAGTGACATGTCTTTAGTACGATGTCTCATGTAGTAACATCTCTTTAAGTTGATGTTCCATATACTGACATGTTTTAGTATGATTTTTCATATAGTGGCATGTTCTTAGTTCGATGCTTCTTTTGGTGACATGACTTTTGTACGATGTTTCATATAGTGACATGTCTTTAGTACGATGTTTCATATAGTGTCATGTCCTTAGTACGATGTATCATTCAGTGACATGTCTTTAGTACGATGTTTCTTGTAGTGACTTGAACTTAGTACGATGTTTCTTGCAGTGACATGTATGTAGTACGATGTTTCATGTAGTGACCTGTATTTAGTACGATGTTTCATGTGGTGACTTGTCTTTAGTAGGATGTTTCATTTAGTGACATGTCTATAGTACGATGTTTCATGTAGTGACATGTTCTTAGTACGATGTTTCATGTATTTACATGTCTTTAGTACGATGTTTCATGTAGTGACATGTCTTTAGTATGATGTTACATGTAGTGACATGGCTTTAGTAAGATGTTTCATGTGGTGACATGTCTTTAGTAATATGTTACATGTAGTGACATATATTTAATACGATGTTTCATGTATGACATGTTTTTAATACGATGTTTCATGTAATGACATGTTTTTAGTACGATGTTTCATGTAGTGACATGTTTTTAGTACGATGTTTCATTTAGTGACATGTCTTTAAGTTGATGTTCCATATAGTGACATGTCTTTAGTACAATGTTTTATGTAGTGGCATGGCTATAGTAAGATGTTTCATGTAGTGACATGGCTTTAGTAAGATGTTTCATGTAGTGGCATGTCTTTTGTACGATTTTTCATATAGTGACATGTCTTTAGTACGATGTCTCATGTAGTGACATGTCCTTAGTACGATGTATCATGCAGTGACATGTCTTTAGTACGATGTTTCATATAGTGACATGTCTATACTAGATGTTTCATGCAGTAACATGTTTTTAGTACGATGTTTCATGTAATGACATGTTTTAGAACGATGTTTCATGTAGTAGCATGTCTTTAAGTTGATGTTCCATATAGTGACATGTCTTTAGTACGATGCTTTATGTAGTGACATGTTTTCAGTACGATGTTTCATGTGGTGACTTGTCTTTAGTAGGATGTTTCATGTTGTGACATGTCTTTAGTACGATGTTTCATGTAGTAACATCTCTTTAAGTTGATGTTCCATATAGTAACATGTTTTAGTATGATTTTTCATGTAGTCGCATTTTCTTAGTACGATGTTTCATGTGATGACATGACTTTAGTACGATGTTTCATGTAGTGGTATGTCTTTACTACGATGTTTCATTTAGTGACATGTCTTTAGTACGATGTTTCATGTAGTGACATGTCCTTAGTATGATGTATCATGCAGTGACATGTTTTAGTACGATGTTACATGTAGTGACATGGCTTTATTATAATGTTTCTTCTAGTGACATGATTTTAGTAAGATGTTTCATGTAGTAACATGTCTTTAATACAATGTTACATATAGTGACATGTATCTAATACGATGTTTCATGTAGTGACATGT
>NW_013666217.1:510503-512192 GCF_000517525.1 Limulus polyphemus
CAGCACTTAGCAAAGAGTCACAGTAACTCATATTTCCTTACTAAAACGATAGCGATCCTGCTGTATATATCCTATTAGCTGCCGTACCCGTTCAACGCACGGAGAGATCATTGGTCAGATCCGAATGCCGACTTCTTATGATATCCCCCCACCCGGAAGGGTCATAAAAGTATGTTACAAGTTTGGTGACAATCAGTCCAGTTTTTCCGTACTTATAATGTAGACACACGCAAAGATTTTTTGTCAAATAGTAATTATATATATTAGGAAAACCGGCATTGAACACACTTTGATTTTAGTAATGAATGGAAAATATATAGCTAAGATATATGTTATTTTGTAAGGTCTGTGACATATTTTGAAAACAAAACCAATAGAGATTCCCGAATCGGTAACGTGTTTTATAACTATAAGTGAAAACGACTGGGAACCCCAAGTCAGTATCATATTTTTGAACTCACTTCAAGTGAAATGGCATGATACGAGAAAGAGTTATAAAGGCTACTAGAGATTGATTCAAGTCATATAGACGCATTTTAGAACCACGAAAAAAAAACTATCACGTGACATGCTATTGTGCCACCCCTATCAGAACCGAAAACAGTTTCCTATGCACGGACAACCATTACTAAACTATCTAATGTCTTCACTGAAACCCTTCTGTTCATTCATTTGTCGTCAGATCTTTTCATAAATTTTGTCAAGTTAGATGGCTAATGTGTATCATCAGTCATCATTTCCGTTTTATGACAGTGAGGTTCGCTGCAACAAGGACAGCTTTCTCCACTGAATCAGGACTTCTTTTGTCCAAATACATGCTTTGTAACTCAACTCCGATAGGTCAGTGACGTCAGTTAATAAATGCTGGTTAGCCCAAATTCTGACTGTAGGAGTGGCCAAACAGCTTTAATAAAACCAGAATATTTCAATCACGAGCCATATAATTCCTAACAAAAGGAGTTTTGGATCATTAATTCAAGACAAATCACAATAGTAAGAAATTTCCAAAAGAGTTACAGTTTCCAAGAAGAAATGACCAGAGTCCTCTAAGCCGCAGAGGTTCCCAAACTATGGTCCTCAGCCCCCTGGGGGTCCGCGATAGTAATTAAGGGGGTCCGCGGTATTACATCATTTTGGATCATTAATTCAAGACAAATCACAATTGTAAGAAATTTCCAAAAGAGTTACAGTTTTCAAGAAGAAATGACCAGAATCCTCTAAGCCGCAGAGGTTCCCAAACTATGGTCCTTAGCCCCCTGGGGGTCCGCGATAGTACTTAAGGGGGTCCGCGGTATTACATCAAATTTAAAAAATTACCAGTTACCGAAAGAGTCACGAATAATATAAAATGCGAGGTTTCTCTCAACTTGCTTATATAAAATCGAAGTATAAAAAATAATAAGATAAATGAGGAGGCGGATCTTCGTTTGAAACTGTCAGAAATTCGCAAGATTGTTTCAGTAAAGCAGTATCATCCTTCACATTAAAGTAAGTCGTAAGTTGTTTTTTTAAGTTTCCATATTTAAATCTCTTTTCATAGTTCTTTTTTTTAAAGGTAGAACCAAGCTGTAAAGGTAGTAAAATACGCATATGATACACCAGTTACTCACGATAAAAACTATTTTTAATGGGAGATGGTCCACCAATACAGTATAGAAGTTGAAGGGGGTCCGTCGGTTGGCAAAGTTT
>NW_013666217.1:513081-518476 GCF_000517525.1 Limulus polyphemus
AACGAATAGTGGGATTGACTGTCACATTATAGTGCCCCCACGGCTGAAAGGGCGAGCATGTTTGGTGTGACGGGGATTCGAACCCGCGACTCTCATATTGCGAGTCGAGCGCCCTAACCACCTGGCCATGCCAGGCCAATTCCTATGTGTAATAACCCCTTCCAATACATTGGTTTGATAGGCCAGCTTCAGAACGTTACAAACAACATCAATTGGCGAGTCATAAGTGAAAACTTATCGATCATGGTTGGAATGTTGTTCCAAAAGTCGTCTATTTTGAGAGTATTTTTAAAACAATTATCAAGGAATTCAGCTATATAGCGTTACTACAAATATCAAGTAAGTTTCAACACTCATTACTACCTGGATAACGTTCGGGAGTTATTGTAACTGAAGAATTATTTCGTTTCTCACATGATGTCTCTCAGTTAAAAACTTTTTCATAATCATTATATTATCAAAAATTATATAACAAAGGACTGAAGGAATTTTGTTACTGTAAAACAAGAGAGAATAACTGAGATAATCATTTAAACATCCAATAGAAACAATGATTGCTCTAAAGGTTACCATCTAAACATCCAATAGAAAAAATGATTGCCGTAAAGGCTACCATCTAAACATCCAATAGAAACAATAATTGCCGTAAAGGCTACCATTTAAACATCCAATAGAAACAATGATTGCCCAAGTGTTTTGGTTTTTGTCCTTATCTCATCATCAGAAATGTAAATTAGGGCGAAAAAGTCTATGATTTGACTTGCCACTTGGTACTGCCTCGCTGGAGTTCACAATTTTTAATGCTGAAAGAAAAATATTACATCATTTGCCTTTCAAAGACCTATATATAAAATAGGTGTTCGCTATGGTGAGCAAAGGACGGCTTAAACATCATACATAAAACTTAGAGTACAAGAAATATTTTTCTGTTTTTCGATTTGCTTTTGTCCAGGTTTACTGCTGAAGAGTAAAATCCCCCCTCTTAACTTATTTAACTAACTAACCAGCGTACAGATGATAGCGTAAGCTCTAGGTTTCACTTCTGCTGAAATTCACAGTTTGGTGTTATGAAAAAGAAAACAAGTTATAAGGTCTCTGGTGCCAGTCAAAAATAAGATAACCTTATATACTCGATAACTTTGGTTGCTAAGGGTAAGTCCAAAGTATAAACATTTACAAACTTACAATACGTATACACCATTGATTTTCTAGTTCATTTATAAATTCTTAATTTCTCAGTTTGACATCATTCATACATCAAAAGTAACGGCAACTTTTTAAACATTTGTAATGATTTAGTTCGAGGCATAAAAGGAATATATTAAACAGTGTGGATTTAAAACATAAATGTTTCAAATTAAAACTTTGGTGTTTTGACTTGATATACAAAATATATTTCATCATAAACATTTTGAATCTCGCGACTCAAAAGACACGAGATGTTTCAAAGTAAAACATGTTTTTAAAGTTCCAACAATACGGTATTTCACTTTCAGTCTAAACCAAAGACATTTCAATTTCCAGCAACTGTACAGATTGATGCACCTGCTGCTTACCCTCAATTAAACATGTGGTAGCCTTTATGGCAATCATTGTTTCTACTGGATGTTTATATGGTAGCCTTTTCGGCAATCATTGTTTTTATTGGATGTTACGATGGGAGCATTTAGGACAATTATTGTTTCCATTGGATGTTTAAATGGTAACCTTTAGGGAAATCATTATTTCTAGTGGATGTTTAAATGATAGCATTTAGTTCGTTGAAGCATTCATGATATTAGATCAATAACATCAACGTTACTAACATACTCTTCAAACACTGTGGTGAGTAAAGAACAGCTGAAATATCACACACGAAAAAAACTTTATTTATAGAATTCAAAGGAGTTGAATAAGTGCATTAATTAAAATGATTAAAACCAGGAATTAAATTGTGATCGGTTTTGTATTTGCGAATTCGTGTACATCGGATTAGAAATAATTAAACCTTTTTCAAACGTTGATGTTTTGATTTGTTAGTGGAAAATGAATGTCATGTCCATACACTAAGATACGAGCAGAAAGTTGTTGAAATAAAATGTTTTTGACATATGTTTTCTGATATTCCAGCGCAATTAATATCGTAAAGCACAATTTATGTATATTATCACAAAAAGTAGCCTTCTTACATATAGTAGAAAACACAAGTAATTTATGGTTATTATTTCAAACCTCTCAGTGAATATGGTTAAAAATGAGACAGTGAAAAAGTCTTCCCGCTCTTCGAACACGTTAGTTGTATGTATTTTAATATGAGAGACCAGCTAAAGTCTTCCCTATCAACTCAAGATAACATCATGTTTTGATCTGAGTCATCACTGTTTGTGGTTTTTTGTTTTTACTGGATAAGAAGAAGAAATACGTGTTTGATTTCTAGAAACAAAGTTACATGTGAATTTTATTACAAGTACATTACTTTATTAAGATTAAATATGTCTTTAGTTTCAATAGAAATGTTGTTAAAACAATAACAATTGAAATATATGTATAAAATATTTAACCATCCTCGCGAAAGTTATAATGAATCAATACAAGTTTTTACAGTTCAGGAGTTAAAAAAACAACAAAAAAAAACGGGTTATTAGAAATAAAAATAATATATTTTTCGTCAAAGAACGCTTTATAGCCTTTTAGGGTGAATAGAAAAGTTTGTTAATAACCGCCAGTCAACAGAAACAGTCTGCATGGCGTCAATTCTCCTCACAGAGCCTAACGTAGGTAATGAGCAATAATCTTCATAGGAGGGGGTATTAGGGGAGACTATGGTGAGTGTGGGTTGTCTCTGGTACACATAGGGTATGAAGCAACTAGATCCTCTTTTATTCCTATTCAATCGATCTTAGAAAGACTTTTAAAATCTAAAAGTAAACAGTGAATTATTCCGTATTGACACTTAATAACATATCATAATTATTTTTATTGTAAATACCTACAAGTCCTTGTATGTCCTTTATCTTAAAGCTGATTTTTTTCCCTAATGACTCACAGCAAGCAAGGTATGGAAGCAGATGTATCTTCAAGTAATTGTGAAAATTTTTTTTGTGATTGCGAAAAAGGGTGCTTTTGGAGAATAAGAGAAGGTAGGGAAGAACTTATGTCTACCCAGCCGCCACTCTGTGCACGTCACTGGTAATGAAAACCAGCATTGGTAGAGAAATATAGTATAAGAATTTTCAATCAGTACTCATTTTGTAAGCATAATCTATATTTGAGACTGTTTAAAAAATTGTCTTAGTTTGATTCCTAATTTAGTTATTATGGTGGTAGATGTATCAGTTTAAAAATCAATAATACAGTGATGTCTTCTAAGAAAAAAACAATATCAACTCTACCATTGGAGCTGCATCATTTGTTGTTCGTTGTTGTGAGTGAGAACTATTATTTGTTTGTAAATATATATATTGTTAATGTTCTTGTTAACATTACAAATAATGTAACATGTTTATGCATGATATTTTGATCTTAAGTCGGGCACACACAAAACATCGTGTATAAATCAACTATTTTCAGTTAGCCTCATCTAATTTAGAGTTGTTTTTGATTGATTAAAGGGAGACGTGGCACATATAAAAAAAACAGTATGTTTAGCAGCATGTTGCACACAATTAATCTAGAAATAATCCTGAAAGATATCAGTATAGATGTACATAAACCGTGATACTTAATATCATTCATTTTTTGCTTGTGTTATCTGAGCTTGCTTATTCTGGATGGTGATGATTCGTATGCAATTTTCACAATCACTGCGCGAGTTCGATCTGCCTATCTCGCACTACGGAGATGGTCAGTAATTTGTCTTCTCCCTTGTGAAGAAGATAGGCTGCTCTGCTTCCCGCAGAATTAAATAACGTTGTGCTTGTTGAGCACTGAAGCGATGGCGCCGGTAGGTCGCCTTTAGCTTCGTCTGATTTCGCTTTAACTCGAATGAGACTGATGTACCTCCGGTTCCATAGGCGCCAGTTGATGGTGCATTCACTTGGCAGCCAGCCAATGGGCACACTTTGGTGACCTCTGCCTGGCTTCAGCATCAACTATGAAATTACTTCGACTACCAGCCTAGTGGAGCCGTCTTCTTCTTATGATGATGATGATGCATTGAAGCTTGATGGTGATCACAAAAAGCATGGTTTTACTTTTTAGTTGAATTATTACAAAAAGTGATTCGGTAATCTCTGTTGCTTTGTTTTCTTACAGACATACGATTTAGTAGCGATTACTTATTTCAATATAAATAGTTAGATATATTACCATAGTAATTTTTGTAGTAGGAATATCCAAGAATAATCACTTTATATACTGTACACGTCATTCACACTATGCCAGTGCAGTAGCATTATTTACATTAGGTAAAGTTCAAAATGTCAGTTGCAATATTACCGTGCCAATGCATTGATATTAGGAACATAAGCAAGGTTTCAAGTTTTTACCTAAAATCTTTCTGAGCAAGTAATTACTTCTGAGGTTGGATTACAAGTAATTGTATTCTGTTTTCTTTTTTGATTTTTCTTGGTTATAAATCGATAGCAGTTATGGTGGCAAAGGCGCCTTTGTTGTTTGTTTTACTGCATTACTCAGACAATTTTGTTAAAGACCTGACTTAAGTAAGAGAGTTGTTTCTATCGTTGTCGTTTAATAAATCGACAAACGGAAGAGACAGAACAGAATTTTATAAAATCTTCTATGCATATGTTATAGTGGGTTGATTAGCCTGCAAAGAACGACAATAGAAGTTTCATTAAGTTTTATATAGGTTTTTTGGTGGTTTTGTTTTATACATTTGCACTTCCGATGCAATTTAGATAACACAAGATGGGCACGAACTTTGGTATCGTTGTTTCTCGCTGCTATAGAGAACGTAACTATTTACAGACATTCAAGCACAATTTGCTTGAATGACGTGTTATTTTTAGAGTTTGGTTTCTTGTTTCAAACAATCAATCTGCAGTGTTAGAATCCAATATCTTTGTTATATCTTCGTAAGGGGTTGTATAATTCATCAAGTTCTTTTAATTACATTTTTCCGTTGTTAGTTAGACTTCTATTTGGGTTCATGACATTCATTCTAAATCACAACTAAATCTTTTCTGTACAACTGTGAGACAACACCGGAGTATGAAATGTGTTTCAAATGATAACAGGCTGAAAAAGCGTTAGTTGATGAAAAATATATTATTTTTATTTCTAATAAGCCGTTTTTTTTCCGCCTGAACTGTAAAAACTTGTATTGATTCATTAAAACTTTCGCGAGGATGGTTAAATATTTCATACATATATTTCAATTGTTATTGTTTTAACAACATTTCTATTGAAACTAAAGGCTGAAAAAGCGTTAGTTGATGAAAAATATATTATTTTT
>NW_013666218.1:0-8401 GCF_000517525.1 Limulus polyphemus
AATCTGACAATTCGAGAGAACCTTGAGTTTTAGGCATGTTGTAGCTAAAGATAATTAGTGTGCGGACCATTTTCATTTGAATAAATTAGTTAGCATAAATCAGTTAAATGACAAAAAATTAGGTGTCTATTTACTTGTGACCACTCAGTCAATGTTCAGTATAAGATTAATATCATGCACGAAAATGTTGGAAAAAGTTCAACTTCACCAGTTATTCACATGTTTTAAAGGATAAAACCTGTTATTGTTAATTATTATAGGGTTATTTGGTATGGAGAATGAAAGAAAAATTGGTAGATTTAAAATATGAAATAGCTTCAGTTCTTTCTAATGGTTAGATATCTCAACACAGCATTACCAATGTTCATTATGTATGACTTGTATATTAGTATTGTTTAGTTTCTGATGCTTGTAAATAAATACAAATATTTTGATTATAATTGCCTCTTTTTCTAGAAGTGTCATCTATTTTCTGTGTCAATGATTTTGTGCTGCTAGAAGACAAGAACCATTTTGAATTATAAAGTAGACAACATTTATAGTGCTGTGGACATGTTGTTTGCTATATATTACATCTTCAACTTGGAATATCCCCAAAATGTTCTGTAGTACTGGAATTTATAGAAAGGTACTATTTTCTGTTGAAGTTTGTATTATTCTGTCTGACAATGATATATGTTACATGTTCATTTATATTTGTATTATTCTATGTTTCCTTAAAAAGATGGGACTCTTTAGATTTTTAGTAGGTGTGTTATTCAGTTTTCATATATTTGGTTAAGAGGCTTTTTTGGCTTGTTTAAATATGACTTAACGTCATTTACAATGACTTATGGAATGCTATTTGGAAAAAAGTTATGCGTATAGCTGACACAAAAGTTTCTATGGAACACTGATGTTCTTTGTACTAAGGAAAATTTAATACAAATAATGTTTTAGTGTTAACAATTTTCTTTCACATTCTTAATAAATTATCCTTTAAATTTAATTATTAGTGGGCTAGAATCCTAATCTAAACTTCTGTCTTGCAGATGTTTTGTAAAAATAAATGCAGGAGTTGGAAGAAAGATTGGAAGAAAACACATTGTATTTCCTACTTTGTTAACTTTCTTGAATGACGTCAGAGACCATGTGTGTGTGTAAATAGTCTGTGACCGTGAGGTAATGAGGTCTGGTCACTGTCAGATTTATTATATGTAATATTCTAGTATGTTGAGTAAGTTTGGGTAACACTTTTTGTATGTCAACAAAAATTTTTTTTTTCAAACATTGGGGTGATTATTCATAATTTACAAAGTCTATTGTATTGCATTTTCTCTCAATTTCCTAACATAACACCTGAGCAAGAATGAAAGAAGTAAGCAAAGATCTTACAGATGTTTTATACCTAGAAGAGTACTGACAAGTTCAATTCTCATCAAATAAACTTGAGAACTTACACCGCCCATGTAAGTTGTAGTACAAATGTCAGAGAAACATAACTTATATGCAAACATATCAAGCTAAGCTATTATGAGATTATACAAGTTAAAAGGAGTTTGTTGTAAATTTTAAGCTGGCATAAGTATCTGTACATGGACAAGTATGGCTAATTATTGAACAAATAATATATACAGATAAACTAAATCAGTAACGTACCTGTAAAAATTGCGGTTAAATATTATTTTACGGTTTTACGATAAACTGAATTTACATTTCTTTTAGTAAAATGTAGTGTTTCTTAGAGTAAATTAGTCGGTTATAATATTTGAGCACCGTTTTTACATTTTACGGCGTGCTGTAAAATTTACAGTAAATTACTGGAAACTGAGTTACCAGTATTTTACCGTACATTTTACAGATTTTTTACGGTGTTGTCACATTGTAATTCTTATAATAACGTGTTTTTAGAACTGGTATTTTATTGTTCTTATTACTTGTTCTGTATTAATAATTTCTTAAAACTAAACTTAAGATTAATTAACTAACAACACATAACATTCAGGAGAGATTCGAGGAGAGGGAAACCATTATTCGTTGTCTTGTATCAAGGTTATATTGCCAAGCTTAACAATTGCATTATTCTGGTTTTGTGATCTGCTTCTTCCACTTTCATATTGAAAGACCGAGTATAAAAATCTATTAAGCGTCCCTTTAATATTGTCGGATTTTAATCTAGTCTATTCATACCTTGTCAAATTAAGCCTCAACATCCACGCTTAAAAATTATAAAACCCATTTGTACCATCAGAAATTCCCTGTTTACTTTTTCAATTTTAAATCGTTCTTAAAATTTTTTACTTTATAATTCCTAAACGCCTACGAGGAGATACAATTGAGAAAATAATGAGCAAAGTCAACTTTCAAAACATCCAGTAGATCCCATATGAATTAGATACGCTAATTGTTTATAATTAAGTAAGATAATGCTTCTGTCTCTAAGGTCAGCTCAAATTGCTACAAAATGCAATGAAACATTATATTGATTATGTCTTCATGCATTAAAATTTCTGCAATGAACTAAGTTTTATCGACAATATACATTAATTCCCTTAGAATAAACTGTAATCTTATTACAAAGATGATCTATTATCTGTGTATTTTACATCCATCACACTGTACTTTATTTCTATGACAATTGGAAAGTGTCCTGCGATATACAAGGGCTATTTTGTTTTAGGATTTTCCCATCGAGAAGAGGAATAAAAAACCTAAAATAAAACACATTTCTACTTTTTTTATAGACTTTTGGCTTAGAATTTGAAGACATAAGTACTTAATCAGTTTAATGAGTCAATTACTACCTTTCACAAAGCAAGGTATGCAATTAGTAATTAATGAGATCATTAGGGATTTAATAAAAGCAAGAAGGAAAGGGGACAATTTCTGCTTCCTTAACGGGTACCCTCAGCTAGTATATATAAAACCAAGTTGTTTTTTTATAAGTTAGTATCTGTACCTAACACTTATTAATTAAAATCGTTTGTTTTTTTACAAATTCTGAATAAGTTTCTTAATCCTCTTTCAAGTAGGTAGTAATCTGTTTGTTTTTGATGCATTCATACTCTGTTTTTACAAATTCTGAATACGTTTCTTAACCCTCTTTCAAGTAGGTAGTAATCTGTTTGTTTTTGATGCATTCATACTCTGTTTTTTACAAATTCTGAATACGTATCTTAATCCTCTTTCAAGTAGGTAGTAATCTGTTTGTTTTTATTCAGAGGATAGTGGGTACTCCTTACATTTGAAATCTTAATTAAAGCTGCAGAATATTTCTTTTAATCACATGTTGGTATCCTTAGCCCAGTTTCACGAAACCTCTTAAGTTATTTTCTAAATCAATATTTAAGATGAAAATTAAGAACTTGTTAAAATGTTTCATAAGTTGTTTCACAAAGCTATCTTAAAAGTGTCTTGGGTAACAAAGATTTAAGAACTATCTTAAGAATACACTGTATCAGGAATATATGGATTTTTTTAAATGAAATAGGATGATCAGTCATGTTAAATGGAATTTGTACAAAATGACCTAAATTTTTATAAATCGCACTTTTTAGTTTTCATTCATGCAACCTATCGTTTTTTATTGATTTTATTTTTTAGTTAAGTTAGATAAAGTAATATTCAAAAATATTAAGTAGCAGCATTCTTTCTCAAACCCTGATATTTTTCAGTGTAGTCTACAAATAAACTTATTCCTAGATACTGAGAACTATAAAGAGCATGTTAACGTGTCGTGTACCCAATTGCGTATAGTCGTTTTAAGATTATCATTTGACTTTTAGGTTCTCCTCGGAGGCAGTCATTGAGAGGAGCAAAAATGTAAAATCATAAACTTGTACATTTTAATTGTTGGTGTATGCGAAAACCTTATCACCAACTTGTAAGGATACTACAGTCTTGGCCAAAATGTTTGCATACTGTTCTATATTGATGTTATTGTCTACATACATGGAATAGTTATTGAGTAAATGCCAGTGTAGTTACAGAGAAGGAAGCGTATGATCGGACAAACATGTACTAGTTGTTATCCTGGTCTGTATAAGTTGTTTTGAGCACCATTTTGTCAACACACACAAACACACCTGTTTTGTATAAAAGAGTATGCTTTTGGTATAATCTTTTACGAAACAGATCAACGCTTTGTTCAGAAATTTATCTGTACTTGGTGTAGAGTCCTGCTTCGTCACATTCCAGTCGTCAAATTATTCAACTGTCCAGAAATTGTATGAAGCAACTGAGCATTGCCATAACAGTAGGGCACTTCCAGTGTACTGAATTCAGAATCCTGAAACGTCATCGAAATACACGAAACGTTGTTTCACGAAATTCTACTGATAGACGCCGAAAAACTACTGCCCAAGATGACTATGTTTTGATCAGGTTAACACGTCAAGGTCGAAAGAAGTATTGCAACATCTTAAGACAGGAATGACATGAACACATTCATTCCGGGCTATCCAGAAGAGCAGTGAACAGGGTCTAACCAAACAAGGTTATTTTGCAAGAAGGGCTATCTGCAAATCGATATTAACCAGAATTCACAGCCGTCACCAAGTTACTTAAGTAAGACAGCATGCCAACTTTCAGTCCGGGCACTGGGACATGTCATCTTTTCAGATGAGTCCTGTTTTCGGCTCGTTAAAACTGGTGGTATGATTCGTGTTCGTCGTTTACCTGGAGAACAAATGAGGGAAGATTGTTTTTTCCACAGGGAACACACAGGATGTGGTGCAGTACATGTTTGGGCAGTTATTAATCATGGTAGAAAACTGCTCTTCATATCTTCCAGGGAAAGATCAATAGCTCCTCCTATAGGCATCACATGGAGATGATATTTCTCCAATGCTCTAGGGTAAGGTTTGACAATAACTTTGTTTACAGAAGTATCAAAGAGTAAAGAAGTTATAGCACCTATTCATGATCAACCAACCATGGATGTATTGTGTATCTTTGCTACGTCCATTTATGGTTCCAAATACTTCGGGTATTCTTCCCTTCTAATGCAAATCAAATTTGACTTCCTAATTTTCCATCTTACTCATCAGCTTTACGGATTCAGTGCTAGATATACACGACTATTTAAGTTTAATGCGAGTGTTATCATTTAGATGGTTTAAGTATAGCGAAAGTGTAAAATTTACTTGTTTTTAGAATCGATAGTTTATCGCAGGTTTGTTTACGTAATTGTTTTCGAATCATACGTTGTGTAGTTCAGTTGTTGTGAATTGGCGATTGTTGTATTATTGCGTCATATCACTAGAACCTTCTAAGTTTTTCTCGTTGTTTTAATTGAGTATTATTGCATCACAATATCTAGTAGTGTGTGGAACGTTCTAGGCCTCGGTCGGGCTGTAAATACGTGTCGAAAATGTAGTTCGAGTTAAATAGATAGAGATCTAGACGACGTGATTGTGACTTTAGCGATAAAGAGCGTATAGTGGGGATTTTTAAGTGAAATTTCACAGAGTAGAGAAGAATAATTCGTCTTGTCAAATGTGTTCTAAAGTAATTGAACCAGCCTGTGTGGACTTTGACGATAAAAAAAAACAATTACTTAGCCCGTCGTTTGCAGCTTGTGTAAAATTGCCTACCTCCCCATGTGCAAAGATTCGCGAATTTTTTCGGTGGGCCATTCAAAATGTTGCGCACAAAATGCTTGTATCATATGGTGTCAACCGCAGTTGATGGGTTGAGGCTCTGGACACAACTGTGATAACCAACAGTGTAACAAACATTTGTATATACCTTTGACTGTGTTCTCTTTGTTAATTGTTGAAATTTATGGACAACAAGTCACACACACCTACCGTAAAGAATACAGTACATACATAAAACCTGACATTCAGTATGTATTGGTTATGCTATTTATTTGTTTTCTTTTTGTTGTCTTGTTCTTAGTAGCTATAAGTTTAAGCATCTAGAACACCCAAGATGTGTTTGTCTAGACGGTACATGAGAATGAGAAATAATCCTACTTATATTTGTCTAATAAACAAATAATGATAAACAGTAAAATCTTACTGAGAATTTGGATAAGTTCAGGAAAATATAATCTTTAAGTATTTAAGATTTTGTTTGTTTTGTTTGTTGGAAGTTAAGCACAAAGCTACACAAAGGGCTATCTATGCTCTGCCCACCACGGATATTGAAATCCGGTTTCTAACGTTGTAAGTCCGCAGACATGCCGCTGTGCCATTGGGGGGGGGGGCATAAATAAAAGATTAAAGAGCAATAAAATGAACAAGTAAAATACCATAATAATTAATATAGTAAACTTTGTAATGAATTAATAGGTAAACAACAATATATATAATTAAAATGACTGTTAACCTGTCGAAACATACTAAATAATTACACTAAAAATAATTGATAGAGTCCAAAATAAATACTTATAAAAAAGCATATTAAGTACTATCTTCTAGAAAAAGCATTAAAAATAATAAGAAATAATTGCGTTGTATTAAAATAGAAAACATATTTACAGAACGGTACTTTACTGGCGTCTGCGGACTTACAACGCTAGAAATTGGGTTTCAATACTCGTGGTGGGAAAAGCGCAGACAGCTTATTGTGTAGCTTAACTACAAACAAACAAGCATTTTTCTGTTAGTTTCTCCTGAAGTTTGCTAATTTTCCTATCAACGTCCGAAATACTGTTGCTTTGATTAGTCCTTCCAAGTAAGTTAGACTCGACTAAGAATGTAATTTTCCGAGTTATTTCCACCATATCTTCTAACGTAACACCCACTTACAGGTTGGTGTAGCGTATCGTCCTGAGACCTGCTAGCTCTCCTTATTAGTTCAGTATACTTCTGAACCTTGTTATCCCTTTCAAAAACAACTCTTTCTTCTTCCGGGAGAAGTTGACTCATGAAAAGAAGACAATTTCGCGATCTCACAGTTGTTAAGCTCTCCAATGTAACCTTGTTATCCCTTTCAAAAACAACTCTTTCTTCTTCCGGGAGCACTATCGAGAAGTTGACTCATGAAAAGAAGACAATTTCGCGATCTCACAGTTGTTAAGCTCTCCAATGTAACCTTGTTATCCCTTTCAAAAGCAACTCTTTCTTCTTCCGGGAGCACTATCGAGAAGTTGACTCATGAAAAGAAGACAATTTCGCGATCTCACAGTTGTTAAGCTCTCCAATGTAGTGCACATGATCGTTAATGGTCTGTTGGAAGACGAGACTTATCTTCCATATTTTCAGCCAGAATCTGCTTATTGACCGAGATACCTCTTCGAACCATAGCTCAATGGTGTGAAAGGATAAGGAGTATCTGCATGACATTTCACGAAATTCTAAAAGTAGCGTTCCTTCTGATATACTCTAAAAACCGAGTTACTAATACCAAAAGAACTAAACATGTCTCTAACATCCCGTTTCGTCATCTCAATAACGTCACTGTACTTCCACCTATCTTCCGAATAATGCTCTTCATATATACAATTGGATTCAAACAGATCAAGAAGTCAATCTCAAAAAACTATCCATGGATCCTTTTGTGTCATTCACCATTTACTTAGGGTTCAGAGAGCTTAGGCTTCTGGTGAAAATAAGACTAGAGTCTTATCTGAAAGATGGACATCAAGCAACTTATGGAATGACGATTAATCCATATTTCCTGGCTTCGCTATCTGATGTGTCTAACAATATATATATATGCAGATGGCATGAAAAACTTTGTTGACATTAATAAGTTGATACTTGGATACTTTAACAACGCAGCAAGACAAATGCTTTCAGCTAAGAATCCGATATCGATTATATTGTAGTTGACATAGTAAATTAACGTTATTCGACAAGACAACTTTGAGATATGCTACAGATATATATATATATACATATATATATGATAATTCGATTTAATAAACCATGTCGTTCGTTTTCTGATGAATTTCTCTAGCTTCTCACACAGAAAAAGAACCACTGGTTTGATCTTTTATAAATGTATCAGAAACGTAGGTAGTTGGACTGCCGCACTTTCAAAAAATGATATCTGTGCTGCCGCAACCTGTCTGTTTTTTTTTATCTATAGACCACTGCACGTGACTTGATAGATGGCTCAGAATATTCTTTAAAATGGCCACTAAGAATTGTTTTCACGTATTTCATTACATCCTTTATGCGACTTAATGATTTTCTCCAAATAATCAAAACATCGATTCATTTATCTTATAGGGTATTCACGTACTGTACAAATCGTAAAAAACAAGTTTTTTTTTTAAAGCATAGCCAATCCGATAATGGAAGCTGAACTGTTTTCTCGATAAAGACTAATCCGATAATGCATTCGGAAAGACATTCGGGTAATACAAAAGGCGAACAAAAACAAGACGCAAAAACATTTACGCACTCATACATAAAGGAGAATAATAGAATATATCGTTCCTTTTTAACAATACATTTATCCAAGTAAT
>NW_013666218.1:9401-13542 GCF_000517525.1 Limulus polyphemus
GCACTAAATGTATAGATCCTTTATCTTATTCCCATACAAACTTGTATGAATGAACAAGTACCATTAAGACCGTATGAACACTATAATATTAATCAAAATTATCCACTAAAACTTCCTCGTTAATGAAGAGTGTCACTCTTTCGGGGAACCATCGATTGGAGTAATCCTATGATTTTATGCAACCACAATCTGTTGTGTTTAAACACAGATCATGTTACAAAACTTCTCATCTTGATATGGACTTTCCGATTTAGTCGCGTGTATCTCCATCAGGCCAGTTTCAATTAGGACGGTACACAGACTAACATATTTAAATTACAGTTGCACACGTTAACAGATTGTCACTAATGTTATACAATGTATTGTTTTTATGTAAGGTATATAAGTGATAATTTCCTTCCAAAGTTCGAATAGCTTCAAATCTGGTGTATTGGTTAAAGAATGAAAAAATCTGATATTACATAATTACGTGAT
The DNA here is from genome assembly GCF_000517525.1 of Limulus polyphemus. Lineage (NCBI taxonomy): Eukaryota > Metazoa > Arthropoda > Merostomata > Xiphosura > Limulidae > Limulus > Limulus polyphemus. The sequence continues at coordinate 9,876 of NW_013666218.1, forward strand.
TTTGTTTAGTACACTTTAATATTAAAAGTTTGAAAAAAAGAATGGAATAATGATAATAATTCTAGAGATTATACACGTATTCACAATGTCGGAAGCCAATGTTAATGAAAATAAATCAGTTTTCATAACATTTCGAGTTTTGATAAAATATGCATCAATTTCGCGCAAAGCTACTCGAGGGATATTTTCACTAGTTGTCTCTAATTTAAAAGTAATAAATTAGAGGGAAGGTAGCTAGCTAAATTCACCAACCACCATTGAAAATGGTATTGACCGTCACATAATAACATCCCCACGGCTGAAAGGACGAAAACGTTCGATGACGGAATGCAGTCCCGCAACCTGCAGATTGTGAGTCCAGTGCCCTAACCATCAGGACATGCTAGGCCTTGATAAGAAATAAAGAGGCAGAACTGTATTTTATAAAAAAGTATAAGTTGTTTGCAAATTAATTATAATATAATACAATCAGAAATTGCACATGTACACATAAAAACGATGGTAATCGGTCCAATTCTTCGCCATTTACAAGCAGAATAACACATGGGGAAAACATCCGGGTCCTGGGGTTGCCATAGGAGTGTCAGATTTGAGTACCTATCCACACACCCAACGCCATTTTTCGAGGTCCTAAGAGTACATGCCATGTATGGTGAAAATCACTCTAATAGTTCGCCAGTTATAAGGAGATACACACACGGAGGTTCTTCAAATAATGATTTAGGGCAGCTAGTTAATAATACCCACCGCCAACTCGTGAGCTACTCTAATCAAGTAGCGAGATTTGATCGTTTATCTTATAACGCACTCACACCCTAAAATAGCAGAGTGTGGTTTTTTCAGCAGCAACGTGACTCCAACGATGGAAACTTGGATTTACAATCCAGCATGCTAGCTAATTGGCCACGCTTAAGGTATGATGTTTAAAAATACATGCTATAATTTTAAATGAGTCACTCAAAATATTGTTGCAGTTCTTGTGAATAAGATAAATTTATCTTCTTAGGATATCGCATATAATGTTTTTAAAATATACTTATATATATTGTATTATTATTAGAAAAATATGAATATATTTTCATCAATCAAGAAATTACTATAGCGTTTAATATTTTTTCTAAAACTTAACCCTTTCTTTCGATAACTTCCTTCATCACGTGGCTGTCCCTAAGATATATCAATGTTTCATCAATGCTAGTACCCAAAGGTGTGTTGCCATGACAGCCATGCTATGACATCACAAATAAAGGTACAGACACTTGTACTTAACTAACAACTATTCCTTGTTGCAACATCAGCTTGCTTCAAGCAGTCTTACCTGTTTCTGTTTATATTAAATGTCTTGACCATTCAGTTGAGAAACTGCTATATTTCGACCTCCTCTAACTAGAAAATAGTATATCTTTATTCAGGTATATTCATGTAAGATTGTAAAAATTTCTGTGCAGGTTCTCCAAGTGTAGATGTCTGATGTTCAGATAAAGAGGGCGTGATAGGCAGTATCCACTATTATAGACAAACGTTATGTGGCAAACGGTCACCATATAAAGTTTTACCCTTGTCTGATCCTGTTTTGGTGTCACTGCTCCCGTTAGGTGGCCGAGAGAGTACAATTTAGTATGAATTGGGAACTAATTTCCATGATCAAGACACACGGTAGTGTGTCGTGCGGCCAAAACAACTTGCAGGACACACTTTGTGTTGTTAACAGGATGGATAGTTTAGCAATTCTCCACTTTCTGTAACTCAGACTGCTATAATACAAACTGTCATATATTTTCACTGGGTGTGCTCTACTGGACCCTTATTTCACATACCAAATTTCCAGGTAATCTATTAAAAAATACACGAGATATAAAATCTCCAACTTTTTTTTTCTTTGCATCGAAAGTACGGAACTTTATTTAAGAGAAAAACATACTTAACTTTTATGTATTTTTTTTTTCAAATTGTGTACGCTGATAGCTATTTATAACCTAGAAATATTTGTCATATTTGGTCTGAATATAAACCACATGTGCAAAGTTATTCAACAAAAACAGTTCAATTTTGATCAAAGTTTTTGCGCACGCCTACGAAAAAGTCACGTGAGCTTTCAGATTGAAATTTTTACTAAAGCTTCACCGAAGACTAAAGGTGCACCGATTTTAGTTTATTGTCACTATAAGGTGAGAGCACCTGCAGATACATAAGTACTGGTTAGGTCAAGCAAGCTAGATTATCAGTTTCTAGCTCTAGTTTTCAAAAGAATAATACGGATGGAAGGTTATTATTCATTATTCATTGCCAACTTTTAAGCACACATTTGCTAAATTGTATGAAATTCTCCTAATTAAAGATAATTTAGAGTCACGTGATATTAGCGTAAATAATGATGGTTGTTACGGCTGTGCCGAGTGCATGCGAGTGATGACAAGAAACTGTTAATCTAGTTTCCATGGAGTTACTATAAAGAAAGTTATTACCACTGTTTTAGAGAGGAAAATTTCCATTATGTACGTTAAAGAAACTGGTTGTTTCTATAAAGTAGAGCGTCGCTTTCGTTGCCGATGTTGTCGTCGCTGCGTCCAAAGACCCACAGCTAGGGAACGCCTTCTTCAGCCAACTCTGTGAAGCAGCAGTATTCCACTTCGACCTAAGCGGCAACCCCATAGCCCTGAAGAACTACATATCCAACAGGTATAGCGGAAACACTGACCAGCTCAGGTAATTCATGGTTTCAATACTACATGTTAATATTCAAGGAGGGTTACACCACAAGAGGTTTGAAGTATTCGAACTCTGCAATAAACAGGGAATAGATGTAATCACTCTGAATGGAACGTGTCTTAATGAAAACTCCAATTTTAAATTACCCGGATATAACCTAATCAATAAACTCAAGAGAGTAATCACGCTTCTACATAAAAAGACATCACAGTAATATGTGACTAATCTATTCACAAAGCCACAACGAAATCATAGTCTGTCAAATCAAACCCACCAATGCCATACTGTTCACATTAGTTGCCACGCATATATCACCCACGACCACACCGGACACAAACCTCTTCCTGCATATATTATCCAAAAACAGAAATGTTATATTCATAGGCGATATGAACTCAAAGCACACTAACTTCCTCTGTAGGAAAAATAACTGTAACAGGATTACCCTTAATAAATTTGTATACACTAACCTCCTCTGTAGGAAAAATAACTGTAACAGGATTGCCCTTAATAAATTTGTATAAGATCATAACCTAGCAGTTATTGACGACAACACGCCTACACATACATAGACGTAGAAGGGTCTCAAGATATCCTAGATTTAGTGATAACCACTCCTAATATGTTATCACACATCTCAAACTTCACTGTATTAGACAACATAGGGGAGGGGGATCACGACCCCGTACACTTCACACTGTTCCGCCCCACCACTACACCACGAACATTGCTTTCAGTATTCTACGACTTCTCCCAAACTAATTGGAATATGTTTAGAACATACCTTAATTCGTCCCCTATTGATATTGATCTTAACACACCCGATGAAGAAACAATAGACAACTTTACTCAAGCTATTATCTCCTCTGTTAAGAAAGCTATCTCAGCAGTAGTCCCGAATAAGACATTCACCAGCTATTTAAAATCATGGAAACTAATGCCTGAAATATATTCTCAC
>NW_013666218.1:13552-14618 GCF_000517525.1 Limulus polyphemus
CAATTCATTCACACACATAAAGGAGAGAAGACGTCTCAGGCGCCACTTCATTCACCCACGTGACAAACAAATTAAAGCATTTATTAACCAAGAAAGTATAATCATTAAATTTATAATCAAACAACAATCGATACCAATTGGGATAACTTCTGCCATGCCATAGATAAAAGTAAAACGGTCCGGCCACTTTCTGGAAGATATTCAAATCAATTTGTAGCCCTCCTTCAGCAGCAAACAACACCAAAATAAAGTACAATAATTCCGTAGCCGCAAACAACACCAAAATAAAGTACAATAATTCCGTAGCCACAAACAACACCAAAATAAAGTACAATAATTCCGTAGCCGCAAACAACACCAAAATAAAGTACAATAATTCCGTAGCCGCAAACAACACCAAAATAAAGTACAATAATTCCGTAGCTTCAACAGATCTGACCAAAGCCGATCTATTTGCAGATTATTTCACATCAGCATTCAAAACCCCAGACCTCCCATCATTTAATCAAGAGCACCAAAACACAATCAACAACTTTATCATTAATAATGATGAGATATTCAAACCAAGATTCCATATATCACAAAACCCTGATAACAATTCGGACCCTTCACAGAATGGTATAAGAACCTCCCAGATAACTACTTAACATATCTGACCACTCTGTATAATCTATCACTGAAAACAGAATACTTCCCCAAACACTGGAAATCGGAAATCATTATTGTAATCTCAAAATCAACCACTGATCTACAAAATCCAGCCAACTACAGACCAATAAGTTTTTAAACTCCACAGGTAAATTAAGGGAAATAATAATCGCTAATTGACTTCTGTTCTACCTAGAAACCAATAATATCATTCTATTCTACCTAGAAACCCATAATATCATTCCATTCTACCTAGAAACCAATAATATCATTCTATTCTACCTAGAAACCAATAATATCATTCCATTCTACCTAGAAACCAATAATATCATTCTATTCTACCTAGAAACCAATAATATCATTCTATTCTACCTAGAAACCAATAATATCATTCTATTCTACCTAGAAACCAATAACA
>NW_013666218.1:15618-66164 GCF_000517525.1 Limulus polyphemus
CCTAGAAACCAATAATATCATTCTATTCTACCTAGAAACCAATAATATCATTCTATTCTACCTAGAAACCAATAATATCATTCTATTCTACCTAGAAACCAATAACATCATTCTATTCTACCTAGAAACCAATAACATCATTTTATTCTACCTAGAAACCAATAACATTATCACTGGCATACAAAACGCAGCACGTCGTAAAAGACAAAGCGCATACCACTTAGTTAGATTAACAGAAACAATATTTCTAGCATTCAATCGTAAAAACATGACAGTAGCAGCATTTCTGGATGTCAAAAAAGCTTTCGATAGTGTATGGCACAACGGTCTATCATTTAAGTTACACCAACTTAACATCTCACGCACAAGAATACGCTGGACCTCAAGTTTCCTTAATAAAATACAAGACAGAGCTCGGTTCAACAAAACCCTATCACACTCATTCGAACTACAGGCAGGTGTCCCGCAGGGTTCCGCTATTAGCTCACTCCTCTATATAATCTATGTGAATGACACACCACGCAGGGTTCCGCTATTAGCCTACTCCTCTACATAATCTATGTGAATGACACACCACGCAGGGTTCCGCTATTAGCCTACTCCTCTACATAATCTACGTGAATGGCATACCATTTCCGAAACTCGCGTATACTCACGCCTCTCAATACGCGGATGACATAGCTATTTGGAGCACGTCATGAGACCCACTTACTGCCACTACGAAAGTTCAAACTTCTCTAAATCATATAATATCATGGTGTAACAAGTGGCGTGTCGCATTAAATCTAATCAAAACACAGGCCATTACATTTTATCGATGATTCAGAAGGAAAAGGAAAAAACGTACTCAAACTAGACTAACACTACTAGGTTCTGACATTAATTTCACTAAAACTATTAATTTTCTTGGCATTACTTTTAATATATCGCTAAACTGGACAGACCATTTTAAAAAGTACGCAAATCAATCAGTCAACGGATCATGTACCTAAAGAAAATAGGAGGCACTCACAAAGGCTGTGCGCCTGACTCAATCCTCACTATCTACAAATCATACATCAGACCACTCATTGAATATGGCTGAATGATTACATGCAACATGTCCAATGATCTAATGACAAAACTTGAAGCATTATAATATCAAACAATCCGAACAGCTCTGAGATTACCGAAATACACCCCATCTAGCTACCTAGATTCACTTAACACTATGCCCAGCCTTAAAGAAAGAATTATAAAACTAGCTAAAAGATATTATCGGGTAGCCAATACAAGAAAAAATAGCTAAAAGATATTATCGAATAACCAATACAAGAAACTCGTCAACACAGCAATTTTCAACACTAGCCGCAACACCTAACACATGGCACACCCACAAGTCTCCATATTTTATATGTAATCATTAATATGTAGTGTTATAATCATCTAAGCCGTTCCTCTCGTTTCATATTCCTAGCTCAGGCACTAGCCGGATAGAATGTTCGGCGTCCAGGTAGTGAAAGTGGGTTTTTCTCGGTGTACTCCCGTTTTCCTTCCACATCAAAAATTTTGGGTATTGGATATATAGATCCTCACCCGTTGAATTTGTGTGATAGCCCACTCCTGGTGCCGCCCTTGGCTCTTTTGCTTTTGCTTGCTTTAGATTTATAACATTCAAGTTGAAAAATCAAATATGCAAGATTTTTATTTTTATATTTTTCTTTCTTTATTTATTTTTTTTTCTCAAGTAGGTTTTCTAAATCGTAACATCTTGAGTGGGGACAAAGAGAAATTTTTCTGAAAATCCCCGATTGCGTTCAGTCCTGATTGCGTTACAGTTTAGGATTAAACATTTTTAAATCAAAAATTACAACCATGTTTATTCGAATGAATAGTTAGGAATAAAAGGGTTGTGTTCCTAAAGCTAATGTTGGTTACTATCAAGTGTCACTTTCTTACGTGCTGTGGTTTTGTTGGTGTGTATTGACTAAAAGTCGTGATATCTAATCAAAGACACCTAAGGTGTGAAAAAAAAAACGTGCGGCCAAAAAAAAGGATTGAGCATGCGACTTAAAAGAATGAAATCAAAATTGGCGGCCAAACTGGTAGCTGCACTTATAGCATTAATAAGAATTTGACTGCAAATATAAATTTATTAGATAGCTAGGCCGCGTATTTTGTTTTACCCACCATCCTGCCTCAAGTTGAACAAAAAACGTGACGTGGAATATTTGCTGTAAAATTAAGAAGATTTAAGTGTTAGCCCGCCTAACTATTAATAAAGAACACATAAATACTAGAAAGATAATTTAAATCTAGCATAATTCAAATTAATTTATTGTAGCTGCATCAAAATACTATTAACATCAGTTAAAAGTTACCACAAGTGTTAAATATAAATCATTATGGTTTTAGTACTCATGTTAAAAACAACCAATCGTACTTGAAATTATAAACAGAAAATTAGTACAATGATTTAAATGATTTAAAAAACCGCTATATGTATAATTACGTTGTGGTTAAAAGCAAATAAACACCTATTAACAGTTTGCGTGTGAGGTGTTTATTTGAATATGAGAAGGCACAGTAAAGATCTTTAAACTGATCAAGCAACAGAAATCATATACTAAACGTTTAACATATAGTGCATTTTTAGAAGACAGAAATTTACACTACTCCGCTTAACCACCGGACATTGATTTCTTGTCTGTTTTACTGTATGACTCATTTTGAGATAAGCTTGTGGGATCAATTTATGATTTAATAACAGGGATTAAGCTTGTGGGTTCAACTGATGATCCAATAATAGGGATTTGTAGTAAACAAGGAAATGTACCGAGAGATTGGTGCAGTTATCCATTATCTTAAAGAGATTTATGGTATGTATAACGTATAAACTTGCCAGTCGAATACATTCGAAAGCTACCCACACTGTCACGGACATGAGATATAGTTCTAAGAAACTTTTTGTATGATATGCACAATTTTATTTTTTAAAAATGGCTGATATTTTTAGCCAGCAGTAGAAAAGGTCAGCAGATAGACTTCCATGTCTTTGATAACACCGTGATATCTTTCAGAGGACCAGCAAAGCAGAAAAAGTTGGCTTGTTAATAACTGGAGGTTCTCAGATTTCGAGCTTGGGAAAATATTTCTTAACAAGTTGCGATAGTTGAGCTACAGAGAAAGAGACAAGACAAAATATACTCACAGAACAAATTTTAATGACAAACGTACTGTTTAAAATACAAACAACAATGCACAATAGTACAATAACAGCTATATAGTTCACAGTAGGGCAAGTGATCTTGTCTGTGTGTGAAAAAGAGGTGTAAAATTAGCAAGAGCGATGAACGCTTTAATAGACAAATGAGCACTTTCTAGTGTGGGTTCCTCTCCCTGCAACTTAGGCTAAAATATAAATGACAAATACTAACACAAATTGTTCCCAAGTTAAAACGTAAAACAATAAAGTTAACACCCACTTTAACCTCTGCCAAAATGTAAGTTCTCATTTGGAGTTCACTACAGCAATAATAATTTGTACTTTAAATTTAAACCTAGGATCCACTATTCCATGATGCAATTCATACAAAGTTCCCTCATAGTGAACGCAAACAACGTAATTAAATTACAGGTGAAAGAAGCATTCATGGAGAGAAAAATACACTAATCTGTTACCAGATATCGGAAACCTCATAGAGGTTAAAGTTATAGAAATGCTGCAAAAACTATTTAAATCTTATGTCAAAATCATTGATACTCCATGTAAAAACTATACAAAATTTGTTTAATACTTATGTCAAAGTTTTGTAAAATGCATGTCAAACTTGCTTTCCCAACCCCCAACTTTGTCTTAAATAAGTTAATAAAACCACCAAGTTCCTGACACAAGAAAGATTAGCTGGCCAACAGGCAGTGAAGATCAAGGACGAGTCCACTCTCAACTATTATATTAATCACCGACAAGAATAACTCAGCTTGCTAATTAAAAGCGTGTTATCCATGTAATCGAAACAGTATTTCTAATCTTCACCTCTTTCACCTTTTTAAAGGAAAGTGAGAACTAAAAACTCAATTGAACATCACAGTGATCCACTTTGGAACCTACTAAAACAACATAATTAAAAAATTACCTTTTGAATTAAAGGGTGCAAAACTTATTGTACGTCGCTGTACTACATCATTTTCAACAAACACTTTAAGTAGTAACATTTTTCAACCTTATTGTGTTGCAAGTGTTTGGGTTGTATTATTTTGTATTATTATTACGTTGTTCAGTTTTTATTTGTTTTGTTCTTTTAATTATGCACAAAGCTAAACAAGGGCTATCTGTGCTCTGCCCACCACGGGTATCGAAACCCGGATTCTAGCGTGGTAAGTCCGCAGACATACCGCTGTGCCACTGGGGGGCCACGTTGTTCAGAACAAACAGAATATTATAACAAAGTCAGACAATTGATATGGTTATGGAAAATGGGACATTTGGTGGAAACAATATGGAATTGTGATGTCCTCCACTTATACATTTTCACGTAAACCAAATTGTCCAAAAACAATTTTACCACTAGACGTATGTGCAGCAAAATAGGAATAAATGTTCTTCCTAATTTATCAAAATACAACTGCTTTTCTTGTGCTTTTGTGTAAAATCACCTCTTCGTCAATAAAATGATCCTTTTAACCATGCACATTAAGGATTGAACAGAAGGACAGAGAAAATTGACAATTATCTCAATATTAACATTAGATTAGATACAATACTATTGTGAGAGGAGTTAGTTTGCTTAGCACGAATTGCACTCACATTCTCCTTTATGTACTAGAAGTTAACATTAGTTTTAGTAACAACCTTCATAGAGGACTCTTTTCATTATTGAAGAAACTTTATTCAGTGATCCCTAAAATGTTAACAGAAATATTTATTTAAAGGTGTTGAATAAAACATAAGTGATTTACATTTTAAAGCCGAAATATTCTAAGTAGTTGCAAGTTAAATAGTGCAATGACATCATACAAGATGTCTGTAGAACATAAGTCTTTAAAAATACGTAAAAGTTTTAATCAAAATTTCTCTGAAAAAGTCGTTAGTTTAACTAAAACAACATTAGCAGATTGTTTTCATATTATATGTAGTTGTCACTTGTATTCATTACAATTGGAATTAATACATAAGTATGTATATGTGTGTGTGTATTTTTAAAGCATTTATCAACATCTGGCCACCAAGCGCCCGTTATAAGGTCTTATAACACTAAAATACGGGTTTCGATACCTGTGGTGGGCAAAGCACAGCTATCCCCTTTTGTAGCTTTGTGGTTAACAACAAAAACTTGCTTCTGATCAAAGCAATCTGCATACATAGTTAGGAACTAAAAATTAACGATTGAACGAATATAGATGATTAAATGTATTGTTCTTACGTTCTCGCACTGATTAGAATGCATTGTTTTTCATCACTTGGGTACTCTATTTGTGATATATTCGGTCATTGTCCCAATTATATCTGAGCTTCGACCAGATTAGGATATTTACGTAAGTCCTAAATCCATATACTAAGTTAGACATTAAAAAACATTTTAGAACAAAAATATAAGAATCTAAAATAATCAAAAATATCTATTAAAGTTTGTAACCAATACCATCAATGAAGGAGGAATAGAGCATACCTTGCTTCAAAATACATAAACAGTAATTAATTGCGCTAGTAGTGTCATCTAGTATACGTTTTTATAAATACACAAAAGAATAATTATTCCTGCGAGAAAATAAAATTGGAGTTATTTTTGAAATTATTCCTGAGTACAAATAATTTTCAAGTTTAAACCTTCATTATTATACCTTACAAGCCCAATTTTAGATAAACAATCATAACATTTCTATTTAATCGTATAAAAACTGCAGTATTCTGTATTTCATTGCAATTTCTGTACAATAATACACAAAAGACTTTCGCATTCGTCAATAAAATTGTTGTACAAGTGTATTATTTCTAATAATTTCTAATATCCACATCTCTCAATTACAAAACAAATGAAGTCATATAAAAATCCTACGTGAGAGTATATGTATATAAAACAAAATAAAGAGGCACGAGCTTAAGATTATACTTTTATTTTTACTTAAATAGATATCGCTTTGGTAACATCAAAGTTGTTCTTATGTCACCAAGCTCATTTAGTTATTGGATATACGTAGCATTCATTCAGGCACCTTACTTTATGAATGTAAGCCATTAACTTTTAATAGCTTTTATTTCATGCTATTGCCTGAATGCTATGTCAGAAGTGTGATATAAAACAGCGTTAATCCCAAAATTAAAAGTAATTAGATTATTGATGGCTGAAATAAGAATTTAATATTGACCTTGTGCTTATTTATCTTGTTGTATATTACTTACATGCTTAAGTGAAGGGCTTTAAAATAAAACATGGAATCTCTATATGCATGTATATATTTAATATACAAATGTTACAGCTAGAGAGATTTATAACATATATGAATCTTAGAATTCTAGGGAAAGACAGTTTGCAATACCTGTCATTTTATTTGTAACTTGCGAATGAGAACATGCGCTATTTACGGAACAAGGGAATTCGCTATTTCTACCTAGCCAATCAAAACAGAGACACGCCTTGGCAATCTTCTGTGGAAAAAGACTAAATGTTCAGAAGAGCAGAACCTCCACTGTAATCATTCTCGAAAGAAGATAAGCTCTGTCCAGAAGCCTAGAGAAACTGTCCCTTTATATTCGGGAAGTTTATACTATTTCCACTTGTTGTTTCGCTAGTTGTACAGAAAGCTTCAACGTGAAATTGAAATCGAACGGGAATCTGGTTTGTCGGTAAGCTAAAACAAATATATTTATAATAACTGAATATTTCTAATGCTGAACGATATTCACGCATGGAAATACACCTAGTCAGGGAGCCTGTTAAAAGAAAGTCGTGTCTTATTGAGATCAGAGAGACTAGAAATAATCTTATATAACTTTAAAAAACAGTGGCAATGAGATTTAACGCAACAGAATTGTTGAATATTTTAGATAACCTTTATGGAAATGTTGGCTTCAAGACTGACTTTGAAGATAAAGCAGACACAGTCTTCCAATACAACTTTACACGCGATCAGATAATGATTCTTAAAAATATCTTTGATTGTATGGAATCATGGAATATAGAAGTGAATGAAACAGGTGAAAATATAACAATATCGGACAGAATTGAACTTCTCAGTTTGTGTTTAGAAAAATCCTCTTCCAGTGAGCCCACGACCCGACCTTTCGTTCTTTTTTGGTGGCAGCAGATGCTTTGGGGGATTTTGTTTGGTTTAATGATTGTCATTGCCTTGATTGGGAATGCTATAGCTGTATGGGTAGTTCTGGCTCATAGGGGAATGAGAACAGTCACAAATTATTTTATATTGAATCTGTCGTCAGCTGATTTTACAATGACTTTGTTCAATACCACGTTCAACTTTGTGTTTATGTTGGACAGTCACTGGCCTTTTGGTCACACGTACTGCCTCATGAACAACTTCGTGGCAAACCTCACAGTGTCGTCATCTGTCCTCACCATAATGGCAATGAGTTTAGAAAGGTAAGTGAAAAAAAAAGTATCATACCACATTATGTCAGTCAGATAGACGGTTTGGAAATGATGGTGCCAGAGAAGTGCTAAAAGTAATCTTATTGAACTGAAAGTGGGTGAAAGATATATTGAAATTGGAGTAATAAAATCATTATTATGTGCCTATTTTGCGTGTTATGACACTTTAAAGTTTAATCAACGAACACGAGACTGTCTTTGAAACACTTTATAAAAATGTTCTTAACACTTTGAATTGAGTTGTCAAGTAAATGGTAAAATATCATATCACAGTTACAATTTGTCATCTGCTTACTTCGGGAAAAGTTAAAAGTTCACACCTTCTCCACTCCTTAAATGGCCAAAAATGTGTAGAAGTACGACGTAGAAAGTTTCATGACAAAGTCTGCATAAATATTTCCTTTGAGATATTTCCTAACAATCAACAGTTCTATTGATAAAGCGCTTATAAGATCAGGTAGTCAATTCTAAGAAAAGGCAAATAAACAGCGCCTGTTTTAAATTCCCTTCTAGTGTTTCAATGTTGTTTTTTCTTTTCTATATTTGATATTTTTTTCTGTACTTGAAAAGGGTCGGACGTAGCTAAGTGCTTATCGTGCCGGAACTGTCGATCCAATAATTACTGGCTCACCACTTACAGAAAAAGCACGTAGAAAACATACTGACATTTTAGGAAAACAATACGTATTATGAGAAATCACTATGGCAACCCTATGGACAGGCGCACACTTTTCAAACGAGCAACACACACACTGTAATTTGTTTCACATTTACGCGTACACACGGTATTTTATTTCTTCACATAGTCCGGACTCAACACTATTATGAGCATTTATATATATTCTACTGAGATATTTTGAGACTTGCTTAAACTTTAAATCAGAAAATGGTATAATATTCTCGAGATTTTTATAAACAAACAAGAAAACCGACGTTTTACAAACTTCTTGTAGTTTACTTTTTCATTAATTCTTATGAAGGAATTTGCTTGAGAGAATTAGACGTGTAAAATCTTTCTTTACCCAATTCGTCTGAAACTTGTTTACATAAACTTATAAACAAAATTACTAATTTATTCCACTTTTCATTTGAGAAGTCTCTCAGCACAGCAAAGATAGCCCATCGTGATTAACGACAAACAATCCATTTGAAGAATAATTTCTGTATCTTTACAATATTATTTTTATTTTTCTCTTATTTTTTTTCATTTTGCTAATAGATTCTCTTAAAACTAGTTTTGAGCGGTTACAACTTCGCAACAAAAGTCTAACAGTAACACGTGGTACTATATATATGTTAGAGTACTACGTTAGAATTATATTTACTTTAACAGTTTGTATAATTAAGTTTTAGACTAGTGTGAGAATACTTTTTGTGCTTGTCAAATGGGTGGAAACTCAAGAAGTGAAATTTTTAACCAAGGAATTTATTCCTCTTAAATGGATATTGGACAATTCAAGTACAATTGGAATGGTGAAACATAGCATCCCTGGTAGAAACGCACAAAGTGGCGGATCATATTCAGCAAAAACAATTGTTCTTAGTGTTAAGTAACTCAGCTGTTTTATGCATTACCAAAACTATTGTTGGTAATAATAACAATACGGACAATGGGTGTATAATTTCGAATAATTTTCATAACTAAATCGCAAAACAGATTATTCAATGTTTATAATAATACTTAATGTAAGTTCTATCATTTAGTAGGAATATTAAAAATTTTAACTATTGTTAAGCAACGTCTAACTATATATATATATATAACTGTTTTACTTTCGATTATACATTCTACGTCATCAATGCATATGCTTTCTGACTCCGAGGATTAATGTTGGATAGTTTTATTGAAGTAGATGAAACAATATAAGCTGAAGGAAAAAACAACAGCATGAAATTCTACTAAATTCAAATTTTTATGAAGACTATTTATATTTACCAGTTATTTATTTTCGTGCTCTTTTGTTGGTATATAATTAATTATATTTATAGAAGTCTAAGAAAGAATGTTTTTAAAGAAAACTCTGGGTATCTCCTTGTCCTTTCTTCTGGTATATAACTATTTGGATTTGTAGAAAGCTGAGGAAGCAGATCTTTGAAGAGAACTTGTACGTACCCATTAAACTCAGTGCCATTTCTTCTTGTATGTAATTGCTAAGTATTTACAACAAAAGTCACGTGTTATGTATCTTGTTTTGATAACATAATATTGTTGAATTGGGAGTTAATGTTTTGGTTTAAAAATTTTATTAACGCCACCTAACTTTTCCTTCAATGTTAATATCGGTGATATAAGATATTTGCAGCCTGTGAATTTTGGATACGTAAGAGATTTTAAAATAATATCCCTCAGGTTAATGGTTTATGAACATAATCTAAATGCAGCTATGTATATGTGAAGAAGGGCGATTGTAAAATAAATTACTTGAATCTATACATATGTTACACAGACAAAGAAACAAAGGGTATCGAAAAGAACCGCATACGTTACTTTGATTTATAATACGGCATACTTTTACTGATCCAGAAGGTGAAATGACGATCTACATTCGTGATCCAACCTAGTTCTGCTTAATAGGTACATTAGAGTATTACATAACAGGCTTAGAAAAGAAAAAGAGAAAGTGGAGTAACTGGAAGAGCTTAATAGAAAGTTATTACAATAAGATATATGTGTAGATTGTACCGATTGTTGTCTGACTAGATTATTTTAACTTCCTTCTTTATAAAATAGTATAATTTGTTTGATATATTAGTTATTTAGAAATGCACTATTGTTTACTGTAGACATACATTTTAAGACAGTAGTTTTGAGAAACTGGGTGAGAACAATAGTTGAATTTCAAGAATAAAACTAATTTCATAATGAAATACCTTTTTAGGGTTCTTTTAAGAAACGCAAAGAACAGTTAAGAAGGTACTTAATGTAAAGCTTACACATTCGAAATCAATGAAACTGTTAGAAGTTAGCGTTGTTACTAGTTCATCTTTAAGATCACAGGAAAATCTATCAGTTTGTTTATTTTTGAATTTCGCGCAAAGCTACACGAGGGCTATCTGCGCTATCCGTCTCTAATTTAGCAGTGAAAGACTAGAGGGAAGGCAGCTAGTTATCACCACACACCGCTAATTCCTGGTTTACTATTTTACCAACGAATAGTGGGATTGACCGTCACGTTATAACGCTCTCGCGGCTGAAAGAGCAAACATGTTTGGTGAGGTAGAGATTAGACCCCGCGACCCGCAGATTGCGAGTCGAGCACCCTAGCCACCCGGCCATGCCGGGCCCAAATCCATCAGATGGAAACGTAAACATATAATAGTTTTACTAGTCTAACTATGCTTAATGCTTCTTGATTTATGTGGTTTTTTTTTAAACTGAACTATTTACTTACACCCTAACTAATAATAATGTCAGTCATACAGTGACTTAAAACTTCCTTGTGTAATAACTGCATCATGAACAATAAATTTCAAGATTTGGTTTTATTTTCAAACCAATACCTAACTTTAATGAAGGTCTTTCTTAGTGAAATCTAAAATTATGTATACACTAAAAAAGAATTTCTGATTTAGCTTTGTGTTTTTACTGTTATGTTCCAATGGCTTTGGACTATACATTTGTTAGAATATTATCAGGGAGCGCGGTAGCGAGCCCTTTGTAAAAAATGTAAAGACGTGGTGCAAGTCAAATGAAATTATTTATGAAAATAGTGTAGTAACTTGTTGGATTTGTTTTGTATCTTAGCTGTGTAAATAAACTTATTAAATGTATATTACTCTGGCTACATATGTGATGTGTCATTTAATGAACAATTAAGCTGAGATGTGTTTTTCATTTGTGCCATACGCTGTTTCGTACAATAGCTTGAGAACAAATGCTGTAATTGGAAATTTTGATATTGACAACTTTGTCCCAGAATTGGGAAACTGGACATACAATGGACTAGTTAGTGTGGCTACACTGTGGAATTTTTGCTGGGTGGTCACACTATAGGTGGTTTGCTGGGTGGTCACATTGTGGATTGTTCACAAGGTAGCTGCACTTTGGATGGTTTACAGGGTAGTCACACTGTGGATGGTTCTGGGTGGTTACTCTGTGGATGGTTTGCTGTGTGGTCACACTGTGGATATTTCACTGGGTGGCTACACTTTAGATGGCTTATAGGGTTTTCACACTGTAGATGATTTACAGAGTGGCAACACTGTGAATGATTCACAGAGTGGTCACACTGTGGGTGATGTAAAAGGTGGCTATATTTAGGATGGTTTACAGTGTTGTTACACTTTAGATGATGTACAGGATAGCCATACTGTGGATGGTTTACTGGATGGCCATACTCTGGATGAGCCAAAGGGTAACCAGTTTGTGTCCTATTGTGATTTATTCACACTGTTAACACATAGTCAAGGTTCTAAGTTATTGTATGTTTCACACTGTGTGACTAACTATGTGATAACAGTAGTTTTTATGTGAATGTCGTGCGGACTTTCGTAAGTGGAAGCCTGCACTCTTCTTTGGAGCCGTGTAACAGCAACGGTCAAATCTAACTACTCGCTCAGACAAAAAAACATGTGAGTTGGTGATGGATACTATTGATTAGCTGCCTTTTTTTTAAATTTATCATTCAGAATTAGGGACGATTATGTGCAAATAACCCCTGTGTAGCCTTTTTCGAATTATTTGAAACATAGAGTGAGTTATTTTGACGAACCAAGGTTTATTTACATTGATCCTTTAAATCCAGCAGTTTCATCATTGAGAGACTCAGCATCTAGTGAAGGTAATATATTTTTAGTAGTTTGGCAACTGCCTCTCACTAGTTAATATTCCAATAATAAATCACTAACCTATATATATAGTCATATAAAGATTCATCGGTGACTATAAGGTGCTGAAATAGCGGTAAACTGGAGTTAACAGCTGACGATAGTAAACATTTACGTGTTTCTTATTACAGAAGTCTGAAAAATATATTTTACTCTTTTATAACAAGCGTGTCAATTTTTTCCAAATGTTATGTATTCTTGACTTCTTTTATTATTTCCAGTTGATCTTTCCAACATATTTTCGATAAATAGAATAGTTAGTTTCATATACTATAGGTCACCCACATACTTATATTCTAAAATGCATTTTCAATAGAGGTTAAAATTTTATTTTTCATTGGATATCACATAAATACACGTTATTACTGAAGTATGTAAGCACATCTATATAAATATGGAACAATAATAAGATATTTTAAATTAAAATAGACATTAAGTTAATGTACAGTTTCGAACAAATTGAAACTATGTATGTGGATACATATGCTTCATATATGAGTGATGGAATAATTTATTCACTAGAGTGAAATAGCGCCTTCGTTTGTTACATGATGAGACCACAGTTAAGTATCGTAACTTACAAACAAAGTGTCTATAGTGTTAAAACTCATTTCTGTAATACGAAGCGTTTTTTATCAGAAAAAAAGAAACAAAAAACTACTCATCTACGGTCTTATGCAAAAACGTTTTAATTTCGAACTGGGGTTTAAGTCATTATTATATAAGGATGCTAATAAGAAACTAGCTTTTAAACAAGATAAATTATGACGAATGGATGTCCAATCAAGCTAAAGATATAATGAATTTTTATAACAGGTTTCATAATTAGGATATCATTTTCTTAAATCTAGTGCGAAACTACTAAAAATTGAACGATCAAAGACAAAATATATCTTACATTATTCGTCTAAATATGTCTATATATCGTTTTAATTCTAACTATGAGTACGCTTTGTTTCGGTAATTTGTAAAAGCCCCGATAGATATGATCATTAAGCTCTCGAAATAAGACCTCCCTGTACAAAATTTTTATCAAGCTGTATTTTTTATCGCTAGAACCAGATTTTTATACTATATATAACATATCTGCACGTTATTTAATTGCAGTACAATAATTCTACGACGTGTTGGCTGAGGATACAATAAATATTCAATTAGTAAAGTTAAAAAATATATTTATAGCGAATATATATTTCGGTGTAACTACATAGGCCACTCAATGGCAAACTATGACGAAAAACAGCGCACGGAACCAAATCTATAGCTTACTGAACTAAATATGCCAAATCGGCAAAATATGTTCAAGTCGCCATTTTGATGACGTAATTAGGGACCAAACAAGTTCCTGAGAATGAAGTAATGAAAGTATATACGCATGCCGTGCTTCATCAAGATTTGTTGTTTGTTATCCTCACACTTTTTTATCTTCATTACTGAAATCCACCCTCATTCCACGTGTACCAAATCTTGATGACCCCATGTGGAATAGGGTCAATTATGTAATTTGCAAACATAATTTCTGCAGCTTTTGTATATGATAAAAGAACTAAAATTTCAGTTCTAATAGTACCAAAAATTGTTTGATAGTTTTTTGTTTTTTTTTGTGGGATAAGTTTAACCTTTCAGTGACCTTACTACGAGAACACAGGGGATTGACTGCTCACAGAGTGATGGTACAATTTTCAAATGACGTTATTGGATGAATAATCAAATGGCTTTATTGCATATTCCTGGTGCATTATATTACAGAAGTTAATTAAAACTGAGCCTCACCTATTCCTGGAATGTTTTTATAACCAAGCAATAAAAGCATTTTATATAAATGAATTATTGAATACTTACTAATTTCCACTGACCACCTTGTAAGGAGCGACAAGAAGCTATGTATAGGTTTAATGAGATACAAATTTTAAATATTTTCTATTTTCTCAATAACAGTAACTTAAAAAACGAAATTTTACTTCGCAAATTGATGTCGTTCTGTCGAGCGGAAAGCCAAGCTGAGCTAGCATATCAAAAAACGATTTCAGTACTACTGTTTCCTCGCCTGAATACTGCTGTGCCACTGGGGGGTGGGGGGGATTCAAAGTATTAAAGCTACTTGCGCAGTTATCTCCAGTATTGCTTTCAGTAATCATTTCATTAGTTAACAGGAAAATAGAGCGTTTAGAAGTAGTTAGTGGTAAGTTGTTTGGATACCTCAGAAACAACGTTACTTCCTCTGTAATTAACGATTTCTGATAATCGGGCACTTGACATTCTTAGTTGCTCTTTTGTACGAAGTTTTTACCACTACGAATCTTGTTTTTAGTTCATTACTTTAGTTCATAAGAAATAATCATTAAAAAAGTTCTTATTTCTATTTTAAAGAAGTATTTGTGGTATAATAAGCTTCATGATATGTTTATCAGGAAATTCAAGCAGTTAAATTCATTAATGGAGGGATTCATATGATGCAAATCAATTGAAGAATCTATAAAGAGAAACAAAGATGTCAAGGTTCCAAGGAAAATCTATGCCAATCTGGACTCACTTCCAATACCAAGTGACTTTTAGATCAAAATCAAGTATAAAAAACACACACAAAGATGTCAAGGAAAATCTATGCCAATCTGGACTCACTTCCAATATCTAGTGACTTTTTCGATCAAAATCAAGTATAAACATTTAAAATTTTATCAATGTAACCCGCCAGAAGTAAGAAGTTTTAGATAGTTTTGTATATCAAACATTGTATACTAATAGGTAAACAATCATTAGATCAACTTCTAGTTTTTGTATCGTATATAGAAATCATGATGAACAGTAAGAATATGCTCACAGTAAGTTACATAGTCAATAAAATTAAGAATTTCTATCAGACAGTGATAAGGATAAAGATTTAAAGAGAATATCACAGATCGCCCAAAAGGAAAAGTTGGTTTTCCTTGAACATTGAACACAATTTACGTTATATTAAGCAAATAAGGGCAGATTTCAAAATTTAGTAAAATTAAAGACATACTTGCAGACAAAAGAATAAAAATGTTAGTGCTTTGCCAGAAACATTGCAGGTTATTTTATATGACATAAAAAGAAGCCGTAAAATATGTTGTTAAATTTGATATTTTATGCTCTTTCAATTCTTGGTGATGAAATGCCGTAAAGACCGTTGCTATAGTAGTCTGAAACGTTGTTTCTAAACTCCCACAGGCGGATGAAGCTCGTTACACTATCCTGAATGATAAGTCATTTTTTCTTATGAAGTTTTCCATCATTACTGAACAAGTTGCTATACTGATAAAGAACATGCCCCAAGCTTTGATCTTTAATTTGTATGTGTTAGTGATAACTTATCAATCCACCTGGTATCTCGAATAACATCTCTTTGTTGTTGTTGTTGATTCGAATGATAGACTTCATGCCCTTTTTCAGATATAAAAGAGCCAGGTTTCATTCGATAAAAAGTATACAGTAGCCTAACCATAAGGCTAAAAACAAGCCATATTCACTGCAATTTGATGTTGTCTTGTTTTTTACTTGTACATGTTTCATAAACTAAGTTGGCTTCTAATTGCATTTGCTAATTTTTACAGCTTTCTTAGATTACGTTCAACTTGTATATTTAGATATCTCACAAAAACTGTACTTTTTCCTTTATAAGTCTTTGTTTTTTAGGTCTTTTCCACACACACCAAATGGTTTTTCGCTTTAGAATACTTTGTAAAAAGTAGTATATATATTTTTTAATATCTTTGTTAAATGTTTATCTGAAATATATATTTTTCTTCGGACTTACAACACTAGAAACCGGGTTTCGATATTCGTGATGGGCAGAGCACAGGTCATTGTGTAGCTTTGTGCTTACAAACAAACAAATACAAACAAACTCATAAGGTGCTGAACGTTAAATACTTTTTAAACAAAAGCGCTTTAACTGAAGGTGCGACAGCATCCTCTGGCTTGAGATGGAGGGTTGCTGCGCACATACTGATTTTATTAACAAGTTTTAACACTGTAATAACAACCGAATACATAGCCTCTATTACATATATGGATTAAACCTTTATTAAATGGCTTTCAGTACCAACACTACAAAAGATTTCCAGCCACTGCTGATTTTGAGTGGCATATTGTGACTCAAACTTTGAACCTTTCAATACACTGCTCGGCACGCTAACCACTAAGTCAGGCCTATCTTTTAATTAAGAGGTTACATTTTATACATTAAGACGTTGGAGGGTCCACCCCTGTAGCGCTGCCTATCAAATTAGAATTGAATTATCAAATATAAAACAATTAACATACTACATTAAAGTTAAAGAGTCCAAGCGTCATACACACTCTTGTTTTGGCTAATTTCATATGATAATTAACTCATTACCAATATTTCTTTCAATATTCTTTTCATAATATTGGTTACCAAGAGAACAAAATAAAATATCCTTGATCTTTACCCTTTTTTTTTCATGGTAGATTTCATCATGTAAGACATTGAGCTTGTGTGTTTGCCCAGAGTTTAATTATAGAAACAAGGTAGAACTGTAAATATGATCAGTGCACTGGAAGTCTATCTGTAGTATCTTATGAAAATGCTGTCACGACATGACCATTATTATTTCAAGACGTAGCGCCTTTAATGTTTTATAGACTAGCCCTAATGATAGTGTTCTCCATGCGAATGTTAATGCTGTCATCATGTACGCATTAAGAATTAAAGTTTATTAAACTGTTAACAGCAGAAACATTTTGTTTTCAAAGAATCTTTTGTGAATTCAAGCTGACTAAGTTGAGTTAAATATGTTACAAAATATTATTTGTAATTTCTGAGTGAAAATTTGTGCATATGGTTCTTTAAAATAGGCTGGCATGAACAATGCGAGGCTACTGACGATGCAGTGAGAAGACATTTGTGTAAGTAACTGTATGGTCGACTAGTATTATTTTGTTTTGGAACTTCACAATTTGTTTTAATTTCGTGGTTTTGTTTTTGTAACTTCCGCCATCTTTTTCTGGTGGATGCACTGCTGTTTTCACATGGGCGCTCATAAGTCTGTCCACTTCCCTGTATTCGTAAACTGCGTGTGCATGCATGGATCTTAGAAGCAAACAATTTGTATGTAATTTCATGAGTCTTAAGTACTGACTACTTTCTTTCTTTCATAGTTCCTTTCACTAAATGTTACTGGTCATAATGTTTCAAATGATTTTGAATATATGTATAAGCAACTGGAAATAATAATAAAAACCAATAAAGAAAATTATCATTAAATGCCAATATTATTAGCTTGTCCTCCCCATCTTTAGCATGAATATGAAATACATTAGTGTATAATCAGATATTGATCGGTTACACCGTGATTTGCTGTCATTTAAACGAATCGTATGGTGCTACATGAGAATAATGCCTAGAAAAGAACATCCAGTCACATTATATCAAGCAGAAATTTGGTAATGCACTTATGACTCTCAAGACAGAAACACCATATGAAAAATATGTACAAATCAAAGTTTTGGCTTATCAAGGATACTCCATGCGACAGATTGAAACAAACTTCAATATTTCGGTTGGAAACTCTGTTTCAATGATCTAGCCTTAAGTACATCTGTGAAAGATACCTCCAGAGTAATAACATACAGAAAGTGACCTCGATGTATGTGTAGCTGCTCAGTAACTACCGTTTCGGAGAAAAAACCAAACCTAAATACTGAAATGAGCATCTAGATTCAAACAACAGTATGAGCAAAGTTGCAGAAGGGGGTTCTTTACAGATAAATCCATATATAAACTGTCTGGGAACAGTCAATGATAGCATGTTCGATGAGGGAGGAGAGTGGTAAAGTTACAAAATCAACGGTTTGGGCTAACACAGAAGGAACTTGCTGATATCAAAAGAGTTCAGTTTATTTAGTTATACGTTTTCTGTTCTTTAAGCTGTGTATTCAGGAACACATCACCCATTGTCCGACGTAGAAGTTGAAGAAAAAACTTTCTTGGCGGAGGTTGAGTGAAGAAATGGAATTCGAAAACACATCTTCAGCTGAATCCGAAGCAACATCCTAATCTACAGAGTAAAGGCTGTGACTGTGTAAGAGAATTTCATGATCCAAAAGACATACACTAGTAAATGTAAAACTTATGGTAGAGTTGTAATTTATGTTTTAACTGTTAATTTGTTTGGTTCCTCACTAATGCAGTTTGACTTTGTATTTCCCAGACCTTTAACATTATGATATTACCTCCTCGTATCGTTAACAAGATAGCAAAGAAGACTTTCAAATTGACAAAGGTTCATAAGATAATAATTTACAAGAGCTCAGTCACCCTGTGAAATCAACGGTTATTTTCA
This sequence comes from Limulus polyphemus, assembly GCF_000517525.1. NCBI lineage: Eukaryota > Metazoa > Arthropoda > Merostomata > Xiphosura > Limulidae > Limulus > Limulus polyphemus. Next base: position 34,361 of record NW_013666218.1, read on the forward strand.
CCAGAAAAAGATGACTGAAAAAAACTGGAACCCCAACTATTCCATTCGCTCACATAACAGTGAAATCTCTGGTTGCATCACCAGTTGACTTTTGTGCTATTGAAAGTCGACATATACGTAATGTGGAGTGTCTGTGGATAGCTTGACAACATGTGTAATCTAAGATGGACTTTGCCATCTTTTACAAAGCTTAATATGATGGATCTTGGAAGTTGCGGTGTAGGGCAGTAGTGGCCATCAGAATGAGCACACTCACCGGTAGATGAAATAGTGCCAATGGCAGGGACGTAGAACACAGTTTTTATAAATCGTGATTAAATTTAGTAGCTTTGAAAGTGTATTGCCAAGCTTAGAATATAGTGAGAATAATATTAAAAAAAGAAGATGATAAGCATAACTGACGCAAGATGCAATGATAATTGTTATTAAAAACGTTTTCCATATCAAATATAATGCCGTCACAGCATGACAGCACCAAGTTATTTCACAAAATATTTTATAGTTATAAGAAAGTGCAATACTCACTAATTTGTATATATATTCAAGACCATACAAATTCCCTATACGGAATTGGAGCATTTCCAGTAAAAAATTACGACTCAAATATTTGAAATACCTATCAGATTTGCAGAGTAGTTTATTGATGCATATACTTATGAATCAAAAACATGATTTACATTACACTAGTTAACGTTCAGTATAGTCTTTATGTAAAATAGTTACTTTTATTTTTAAAAAACTAGAATTAATCTGACTCTTAACTCGGTTTTAATACTCAAGTTATTAATTAACTCTGAACTTAAACATTTTAGATAAATTCCTTTAAATATAAAATATGTAACAGCTTTTACTTCTAGTTGCAACTGATTTTAATCCTAAATGAAAATGTAAAGCAAAACGCTGGACGGTAAAGCTAATTTATTTTAAAAGTTAAGAGGTCATTCTTATTACATTGAAACTACCCTGTGGCTCAGCAGTATATCTCAGCTTAACCCGCTAAAATCGGATTTCAATACCCGTGGTGAGTAAAACACAGACAGCCCATTGTGCAGCTTTGTGCTTAACAACAAACAAACCAAATACATTGAATTATTTCCACAACACAAAAATTTCTAATCCGATTTTTTGTGCTAAGTATATTAAACAAATGGTAGATTACAATTTCTATTCTCAAGGCGCCCCTAGTGGCACAGCGGTATGTCTGCGGAATTATACTGCTAGAAACCGGGTTTCGATACCCGTGGTGGGCAGAGCACAGATAGCCCTTTGTGTAGCTTTGTACTTAATAACAAACAACAACAATATTCTCAATGCATCACATCATCAAAAGTGAAATAGAATTTTTAATAACGTTTTTATGCTTAGTTGCTTGCAATGATTAGCGCATCTTTGGCTAGGTAGATCCCTCTATTAACGTCCCCCAGTGGGTAAGGAGTAAGCTTTATGAGGTTACAATACTAACAACGTGGTTCGATTGCTCCCTTTGGACAAAATGCAAATAGGACATTGTTTATCTTCTTGCAAAGTAACATAATAATAATCCCTTTATTACCAATTTATATCAACACTGAAATCTAATAAAACGTTATAAATAACCAAATGTTGTTTATCTTTCCGTTCGACTGTTTCAAAAAGGATTACTTGGAATAATAGAATCGTTTCCTCTGATGCTACAGTAGCAACCCTAAAGCAGTATGTGATAGGCTTCACGATATTTTACAGTGAAAACTAAAGTTTCTCTTTAATCTTGTTTGACTTTTTTTTACTTTCTAATTCCTCTATATTGTTGTTGATATGTTCATGAAAACTAATATATTATTTTTTAAAAATAATTAGTTTTTATATACCTAATCACAGCTTCATAACAGGTTCTTTTAAAGCCATATGACTCAAAATTATATGAAAAACAATTATTATCACTAACTCAAACAAGGGGCTGGCGGGCATCTATATACCTACAGATATTTATTAACAAGATTGAGAACCCAAAACTTTAGTATTTTTAATTTCATGATTTAAAAATAAAACCCTGCCAGAGTTAACAATGTTGATTATCAAACCCATAATAAGACTTTTCGTCAATATTTGGTTTAAATATTCCTTATAATTTGTTTTTGTTTAATTTATGAACTTCCTGCTCTAAAGCTGTTTCTTTTTGGTTTGTTTTTTCAGCGAATTTGAGCGTTGTAAATCGGTATTCTTACTGCTGACAAAATAGGGAACAAATCCTAAAGCTAAACAATAAATTTTGTCTTCACTCATTTATATTTTATTTCAAATAAATAAAGTGACACAGTTGGGTTGTGAATCGGTTTTCATTGATGATTTGCTGTTATTTGGGAGAATTATCTAGGGATTTTCTTATATTGTAATTGTAGTCTTCTAGGGAACAACTGGCAGAATATCGGGAAAACTCTCCTCTCTGGCAGCTAGTGGATTTGTTTATTTTTAGTCTCTTCGTTTTATAACTACTGTTACTTTCTGTTGATTAATGTGCACTACTGCTAATATATGAACGTTTTTAGGTATAATGGTATTTAGGTATTTCGTATAATGGTAAGATTTTTGTGTATCTTAAGGCTTAACGATTAGAATTTTTATGCGTTTTGTAAGTAGTGACCGACTCTTAATTATATTTGTCATAAGAGAATACCGTTAGGCTTATCACATATTTTAACAATAAAGTTTTATTTTTGTTCCTTAGGTTTTTCCGAGAAAAATAATGGACATATTGTTGTCATAATTTTGTTTTGCTTTGGAAATAATGAAATTAGCTAATTTCTACATATTGTTGTTTATATTATCATGAATAACTAATCTATTATTCTTAAAAATCATAACTATTTTCTCTACAGTGGGTGTTGAGTTTGTATTAAGGTCGTATATTTTCATACATATAAGTGTGCGGTTTGACAAGAATTTTGTAAGGACTCAAATTTTTATTTTGCGCAGACTCATATAAACATTTATATACAAATACACACATACGTCTGTGATCGTTTAGATACATTTGATCCTTCATTAAAAATTTTATATATGTTGTTGTTTTTACTTAAGAAAAGTTTCTATTCCAATAAGGTCTGACACACTGTAACGCAAGTCAGTTTTTCAGCCAGAGTTTAATAAGAAAATGAGTAATTTACAATAAAGTTTAAATCCATACTAACGGAACAACGTGTATTTACCAATGTCTATTTACTTATTATTAAAATAAGAAACATTTTCCCAGCCCAATGTTACTAATAGGCTATCTGCGCTCTGCCCACCGGGGGGGACCGAATGCTGGATTTTACTATTGATTTGATTCGAAAAAGAAATTCCAAATCCAGGGCTAGCTCAAGTAAGTTTATACTGTTAAAAATTCTAAGTTGCATGAAATTTATTTGTTTTATTCACTTTAAAATAACGCAAGTTTACAGTTACGTGCATTGATTTAATTTTACAGAGTGCTTTATTTTGGATAATGCAAAATTCTGCTCAGATCTTATCTACGATTTTCTTCTGTATCATTCAAGCTTTGAGTCAATCAATAACGCTTTGTATCATTATTGTTACTATGTGCATAGCCACCCAGTGGCACAGCGGCATGTCTGCAGACTTATAACGCTAGGAACCGAGTTTCAATACCCGTGGTAGGCAGAGGACAGGTAGCCTATTGTTTCGCTTTGTTCTTAGCTAGAAACAAACTACGTGCATACCAAACTATTATTTTTCGCAAGTTATAAAGACTTTATTTTATTTTACTGCTACTGATACTGATACTAACGCTAAATAACAATATGCCGGACTCCATTTATCTTTGAAGTCAAACTAATGAAAGTTACACACTAGGTAGCGATAACTCGTTTTTTCAATTGATCATTTGACGATTTTCTGGAGAATTCAATAGAGCTTTGTTTGTATTTGTGTCACTTTATCTAAAAAATCAGTGACTGAACATCGGCATATTTATCAGATAGGCAGATAGTGTTTTTTTTAATGAATTTTAGTCAATTTTGTAACATATAATAGTTTGTAATATTAAATGTGAGCTATTGCAAGTACAGGCCACATGCAAGTGTATCCAATTTTCATGTATTGGAAGTTGTGTGGAGCAAAAACATGGTGTTTACATAAGTTATATAAAAAATACCTCTTTCGTTTTTTATATTCAGTTTCATTATATATTATTGATTATAATGTTTACAATAATGTTTGAATATCTTTTAAGTTTATATTACATTTATAATTATTTTTTTGCAAACTAGATATGGTAAATGAATTTAGGACTAACTTAAATCTCCTAAGGTTGCCGAACGTCGTGTGGAATTTCAGGAATTGTGTTTGAAAATAAACGTTAACAGTAGGGATGTCAAACTAATGATTCAATACTTTCTCATGTAGGAGTTTCTGGTATAATGATTTACAGCATTAACTATATGTCGGTGTATTATAAGTCAATTAAAGTATGTATTAATTTTAGATTATTGTACTTTTGACCTATGTAGCTTACTATTGATCAGACATTTTTAATAATCGTATGAGTGTGTGTACTCGTATAAAATGCATCAACTGATGATACAATGCTTTTTTTGCATACAGTTTCAATTAGTTTATGATCTTATTTTTATTAAAGCTATTTGAAGATTAGAGGTTTACGCGCTGCTTCTAAGAATGCTATCACAAAAGTAAAGAATTCTTTGAATGTTTTCCACTCATGAAGTACCTATAGTACAAATACCAGTTTCGAAATGTTAGAATTCCTCAAGTCTTATCCAGCACAAACTGGTGAAATTGTTTGCCCAATTTTGTTTCCATCAAAAAGCATAAAGTTTTCATAAAACTGTAAAATGAAAAGGATGTTTAAAGTCTAAGAGGTAAACTGTCTGAAATTGGAATGCATAAAGACACTTTCATCACGAGATTTTTTTATATGCTTAAAACTTTCCCAAGATTTGGATTTTCATTACGTGAGCCAGTGTTTTTAAAGAAAGAAATGACTTGGAGTGAGTTTTCGATAATATTGTGAGTATTGTAGAAGGGAAAAAGTTATCGAATCAAATCTCCACAGAGATAGGTTATTACGAAAATACATCGCTGAGAAGTCAAGCTGGACTGAATAATTATATCATGTATAACATTGAATCTTGAGATGAAGAAAAGAAAGACGAATCGCTAGAGAGTAAAGACGAGAGAAAGCCAAGTTCGTGGATTTTTAAATATTTTATTATGGCCCAATTAACATTATTTCTATTTTTTATAAATAATTTAATATCGACTTATTTCGAGAATACAATACCTAACTTGGATCAATTTATTTAAATTATACGTATTTTTGTATTAAATACGTATTGAGATTAAACTAGGCTTACGTTTACTTTAACATATTACTATAATGTTAGTACCTTAACATCATTTTCCACAAAATCAATCAATCAATAGTTCTAAAGCTATCAAATACATTAATTGTAAATAGGCGTTTTTTAACCAGTACTATAAAACAATAATAACGAAATTAATATAAATCAAAAATATTACGAAGAGATTCAAAAATCAAAATTACTTTTTCCATTACCAGTCCTTGTTGTCATCATTTAAAACTCATAACGGAAAATGTCTGTGGTCGTAGCACCCAAACGCGTTGGGGATATTCCATCTATCAGACAAAATCCAGAGGCCGATATCAGACTAGCCAGCAACTAAGGAAAATCAGTGAAGGGTTAGGAGTTGAGTGTTTGAACCGACAACGTCTCAACTTTTACCATCTTTCGTTGTCTGCAGCAGCAGCCAGTTATGGGAAGGCAGTTATTTTCAATATAGTAGAACCTCGACATTAAGGGCACTCTTCTAACTGCTTCTAAATTCCCTCTATAGCAAGGTACCTTAAATATAAAAAATGAGCCACGCAAAGCTGGATTCCATATTGACCGTGGATTAGCTGTGTTCTTTTTTCTTTATTATTGGTCACAAAGTTTCAGAGTTTGAACTGCTAAACATTTCACATATATTTTCTGTGTTTTGTTGTCAAGGGCTGAAGTAGAAATCCTCTGAAAATAAAGAAACAAACCATCGATTCTGTCATTAGACTGTTTACATGACTCTGTAATACGATCCTCTCGAGAGCAATAAAACACGCACACAGAAATAAGCCAACTTGACTCCTGCTCAAGAACACGATGTGGAATTTATCAGCTTATGTATTCTATATTAATAAGAATCTGCGAAAACATTTATATATTTAATATGGTTCGGAGCCGATCCAATAAGCATAACAAGTGTTTGAATATTGGCTATTCTTTTGGGATATTTGGAATTTAGCGGTATACTGTACAATCATACAAAGATAACTGCCCGCTTTATGGGGTGCCTGTATAAAGAACTAGACTAAAAACACTGCCCTTAATCCAGAATATCGAGGTATCCGTTATTGCAAGATTTATTTTAGTTACAAATAGTAGAAAAAAAAGAAAGAGACTGAAAAGATCTGCCCTTAATGTTAATCGAGGTTATACCGTACACTCTTAAAGTAGAAAAACACCCTAAATTTCTACAAGGTAAAATCAAATAATCACAATAATTATCAAATAATTACAAAATGATGTTAAACTATGGTATAGAATGCTTTACATCCAGGGAATGGGACTAATAGTGGAGCAGCATAGTCAACTATATATGTGTCAGATTTGCGAGTTTTATGATAAAAAGCATAAATGTTGTTCTTGGCATACTGATCAATTCCAGATATAGAAGCAGACGCAATTCGGCCATTTGCGCATGCACAAATGGTTACAACTAGATTTTCAAGAAATTTATGTATAGATTGGCTTCTTTAATTATTAGTTTAAATTCATTGACTTCATCTGGAAGGATTATATAAAGTGTTGTTTTTACTCCTTTGAATGATTGAAGAATGTCCGGGTATACAGAACCAGGCAAACAAATAAACTACTACAAGATCTCTTGCTTTAACTCAACTGTTGATTTTTACTACCAAAAAGTATAAGCACCCCACAGATTCAAATTCAACAAGCGTACGACAGAGCCGATGTCAAAAAACATTCCTGGCAATGTATATTAGTCTTTTGTTACATGCTCTTGTGATAGACTAGGATTAGCCCACTTCAGTTTATGTATATTTTATGACAGGGTTTTAAGAATATCTTCTGAAGTTGAAATATAACTTGTCAGAGATATTTTGCCACTGCTACTATTGATAACTAATATCACAGTCCCACTTTAAAAATATCTCGTGGTTCATTCCATGGCACAGCAATATCATATTTCCAAAATCGATCAAGGCAGTACAAATTGCGAAGGCATCGTTAATGACAATACATCAACAACCAAAACAGTAAATCAAATTCCCAATGCTTACACAGATGTTTCCTTACTTATCCCCACAAATGCACAACCAGAGGTACTAGCTGTAAGAAGGTATGTAATATGTAATGACTTCACAGTCTATGCATTAACAAGGAAATGTGTATGATTAAACACTGTCTTGCCAGTTTTGAAGCAAGAAAATTTACCAGAACATACTAATGTGTCGTTGCCAGCACACCATGCCGAGATTCAATCACTTACTTATTGGCCAGTTTCATGTGATGTTTTACTTCCATTATTTCTTGAAGTTTTACATTTTCATCTGTGACTTGTCATGCAATGTGTGTAATACAAGCTGTTAATCATTTGAATCCAGGCTACGTTCCTCTCATAACACCTGATCAACTTTAATATGCCGCTGCTAAGATCATACAATGGAATATACCAATCTAGTTCGGTCAGAGTAAATGTGTTGTCAAACTAGGGACCTACACAATGAAATGGTTTCATTAAAAATATTGGATAGTTAGTTAAATGGTAGTAAGTGGACAGATGTTTTATTTAAGGTTGCAATAGTACCCAGTGAAACTGTTGAAAGTGACACATGTTGCTCATATAAGATACGCTCACCAAGTTACAGCCACTTTCTTTAGATATGCTTACCAAGCATACACTGAGTTGGCATACAAAGCAGATGTTCTCAAGTTTGAAGATTTGTATTCACAAACGCTTGGAAATTTCCTCAGTTTGAGTATTGGTATCTTTTTTTTGGGGGGGGGGTGAAGGGATTAGAGCTGTTCATGTTTGTAAGAACTCTTCATACAGGTGATTTCCCACTGTATATTGAAACACTGTATAAACTTGTTTCTTGAGTACTTGCATTAGATAACACGAAATAGGCCAGACGTAATCCAGTTCATATTGGTGAAATGACGAGCTTTATAGATTTCACTCATGAAATCGAAATCGAATTAATAAAATTTATGGCAACAAAGCATTGTTACATCTTTTCCTTGAGGGTCGTTGGTTGGAATCCCGATCTCAAACATGCTTTCTCTTCCAGCCATGGGGCACTATAATGTAATGATCAATCTCACTATTTGTTGATAAAGAGTAGCCCAAGTGTTGGCAGTGAGTGGTGTTGACTAACTGCCTTCCCTCCAGTCCATCTTTTCACAATTAGAGATTATTAAAGCAGACTGCCCTCGAGTAAATTTGCGCGAACTTTAAAACAACTAAACAAACAGACGTTTCCTTGATAGCGATTAATCATGTTATTAAGCAACACAACGTTGTTGTAAATGGAGAAGAAGTACAATTAGTTCAATTAAAGATCCCACTGCTTTACATAGTTAGATAAAATCTATTTCTGAGATTGGCGGAATAATCAATGATTTTCAACAAACATCAGAAGATTTGCATGGTTATATTGTAAGTTTGAAAACCCTCAACAAATTTACACTGTTCAAAAAACGTTAACAGAACATGTTGAAAACTTGGTGTCAGTGATTAAAAATATGGGCAGGAGGGTTATATAGGGCCAAAACGGGGGACTGCCCCTCCCCCTCCAGCTCGGAAGGGACCTTAAATGGTAGTTTCTGTGAGACATTTCTGTTCGGGCTGGATTAATACATATATACACAAATTACTCCTTAGCATACGACCCCTACTTAATTGTGGGTAGGGGCTAATATGTGGTCAGTCTTCTCCCTCCCAAAGCCATTTATGAAATGACGTTCCTGTTATGAAGGAAAGCAAAAATCTGATAACTTTCAAATCAAAAGAAATAACACGTGATTCTGTTGTAAAGACACAAGGGAAGAAACAGACATTAGTGGGAAGCAATACCTGTTTCATTGTAAATAGGCTTGAACAAAGGACTCACTATCTTCATGCACCCATTTTCAAAAACTACTTGCTATTCACAAATTATAAAGATGGAGGGATATTTTCTTTTGAATTATCATTGCAATTTTCCTCAACAAGGAGTAACTGTGTAATATTTCCCAAGCTTTACATTGGGTATCAAACTCATGGTGGAGATCTTGACAGTTTTTCTGGAATGGAAATCAGCCTAATTGTAGTAATTTTTGAAACTGTACAAAGTAAGAGATTTTTGGGTGTTGTGAAAATCTAGTTAGTCTTGTCAGTGAGCATCCTAACACATCAGTTATAATTCTTGAGGGTACTGCCTTATTTCAAAATTTGAAACCCATAGAAGCGTAAACGTTTGAACAATATGCGGCAGAAATATTTAAGTAATTTATTTATTTGTATCATCAAAAGATGGTCAGGCTTGATCTTGTACCGGAAACTTATTTACCAGATACATTGAAGGCAGGGACAAGAACAAAATGTGGTACAGAAACCCATCACTAAGTTGTTTCTCTTGTGTCCTTGTCATGTAGACCACAATAAGGAGGATCTCGTTTGTTTTCGGTTTCAACATGCTATTCAACTGTCCACTCTTGGAAAAATAATAACAGCAGCAAATGGTGAACATGTGCTACTTGATCTATCAACACTGGCACGTTGCTACCACAAGAAAGCCGATACTTGGATGATTGTTCATGCTTTAGATGCAATTAAACAAGGCCACACAAACGTAATGACTCACAAAGTCACTACAGATATTGTAAATCTCTATCTTTAACCGAATAAATCCTAATGAGTTTTAGATAGAATTTGGAACACGGTAGAACAGGAAATTTATGTCTGTTCATGCAATTATAAACACCTAATGTCCATCAGTCTCAAGAGCATTGCTCCTTTTCATGTTTTTTTCTACATGAGACTCTGATTTCTTTTCCTGGTCGTGGCAAAAAGAAACCTGGATGATATGCCGTTTATTGCCATCAATGATTGACATATTTCAAAACTATCATAGGCTCTTAATAATATGTCGGATAAGTGTATTTGTGAACTAAATAGTTTGTTATTTTCATATATAAGATAATACACAGATGTGAACATAACTCAGAAGAAACATTTAAAAAAAAGTACAATTTATGAAAATATTATCATACTCAAAATATGACTTTGTTTCACTCATCTTTTGTGCTGAATACCAAGATGCCCCGAGTGGCACAGCGGTATGTCTGCGGACTTACAACGCTAGAAACCAGGTTTCGATACCCATGAGGGCAAAGCACAGATAGCCCTTGTGTAGCTTTGTGCATAATTAAAAACAAACATACCAAGGTGATGTATGGGGACAAGCTTCACATCCTAAACCAAGTTCCACGAACTGGGAAAATGAATTATGCTAGCCAATGTGGTTTACACTACCAGAACCTTTACAGACTGCACACAAACTAATCAAATGTTTAAATGTAGATGCAAAACGTTTGTGGGAGGCGATGAAAATGTGTAAATGTAGTGTTTCTATGTACCCCATTGAGCTATTGTTATGCAATTTGCACACAAGAATAAGCCCTTTGCTTTTAAAACTGAAGACAGGACAATTTTATACACATGAGTTACTTCAGAGTTTTCCAGATTTATTAAGTCTCTTACTTTGTTACATTTTCATACTAAAAGAGTCACATATGTGGAATGTCTTTATTGTACTTATGCCATTAAAATGCTTTCGTTAGTGCAGGCACAGATGCTCGATATCTCGATGGAGCTCCGTTAAGAGGATTACAGGTTTAAACATTAAGCATGAAAATCTTTACTGTCTATGTCAGAGTAACAAAGTATACATAGGCTATTATATTATCTTTGAAAGCATTTTAGAATGATGAGTGTATGTGAAGTGGTAATTATTTGTGTATATTAATGCATGAAATATATATTTAAGTCCAGTTTTTTAAGTGTGATAAGTTTGATATTCCTTGAATAAATGTAGCTTTATTTCTGCACAGTTCCAATCCAATCCAAATCATCGTGAGAATTTAGGTTAAAATATATTTCATTCCCCGATTGGGAATAAAATATAACCAGGGTCGGTCAGAAACTTCCGTTTCTCTTCCTTCTGCATAGTTCAAAATGTCATTACTTTTTATACAACGTGTAAAAACATTTGTGTCTTCAGCACATGTGCAAGTGATCTAATTAGTCGTGCCATCATTTATAAAATGCAGAAAGTCATCAAATACTACAATGGTAATAAAAATATATGATTTTATGTAATATAAAGAAAGATATGCAATGTAATATCTTTCATTCTGTCTAATTAATATAAATGCAAAATACTGAGCCAACCCGAATGTGTCCAAATGCCCCAAAATAAGATGCCTCCACACATGAAATTAATCAGTATACTAAGTACTATACCAAGATAATTCTAACAGGTGTCAGCTGTTTCCCTGTCTTTGGCAGAGAGAAACAGCAGCTGCATGTAATCCAGTGGAAGGTATGCACAGGTGGCGTCAATAGAAGTACTGCCCACTCCAACAGCTCCATGGCATTAAAGTTCTTCCTTCTAAGCCCTTCTTCGCTGTTGTCAGAGCTATCAGCTCACACAAGCTGGACTAAACAATAACAAACATGACCCACAGCACACATTTAGACGAGAAAGGAAAGACGAGAAGGTAAATAAAGTGGAAAGGATGAATAGGAAATGTGATTAGATGATAACTTCTAACACCCGCAGCCATAGAATGAGAATGTGATATTTCTAACCATTGAAAGTATATGTAAATGCAAAAATGACCTCTCATCCTTGTAGATCTAACACTGAATGTGCTAAATATCTTTTCGTAGAAATACTCTGGGATAAGATACTTTAGCAGACAGCTTGAAGAACACTGGCAAGGAATTCGCCATGGTAAACTTGTATAATCCTAGTAACATGATTACATAGGAACAGAAAAGAACTAATTTTCTGGAATACTTTAATGCTTTGAACCCTATCAGGCTGGACATTGACCAAAATGTGAATGGAATATCATTAGAGAAGGCATTAAAGAACATCAAATGTATTGTAGCCAATAATTATGATTCACAAGAATAGCAGAGCGAGAAGGAAACTTTGACTCAGACACAGGCTCACTTTTGCTGTACCTACTATATTCCTAAAGTTGAAGTGGAAGCTATTGCCTTTAACCCTATATTCACGGGTGGGGACAAAAGTGTGCATGCCACGACCTTTACAGAGTGCCATTCAACATGGTATTATGTATTTGATGTCAGAGTTTTCCACTGTTCGTTTCATTTTACATTGATGTTAAAAGACAGTTTGTGGTTGACAAAAGAAATACCGTAACCAATATATAAAGATGCTAAAAAGACTGAAGATACCAGTTTCGGATGTTATAGGGGTTATGCAAATGCAATGTTTTCATTCTTCAAATGAACACCATTTTGTACTTGAAAGATTGAGTCAAACTGACGTCATCAATTCATAGGCATACTTTGAGTACAAATACTTTTATAACAGATCCAATGTTTTGTGTACAAGAAACTTATACATTTTACTAAAAGCTTCCCACATTCTGTATAGATACATAGATGTATTTAGTAAGTTTGGAACTATAGTCAATATTCCATCTCCAATACAGGTTCAGTCGAATAGCTTGGCTCTATGCACATTCAGTTAATGGTAACCACAAGCCAGTAGACGTATAAATAGTCAAGAAATAGTCAAAACTAAAATAACTCACTCATATTACAGGCTTTTATTAAAACAAATAGGTTTCAATGAGTAAATGCAGGAGGGTGTTGAGAAAATAATTGATTAATTAATCAGAAAATTATATTTAGTATTCAAAATAAATTCAAATGGAATACAGTAGAAATTGAACAAGCCTGGAAAGAGAAAACTGAGGCCAGTAAAGGATAGACAAATATCAAAAAAGTGTAATAAAGGAGAAGAGAGTCGACTTCAATAAGGCTACCCCAAAATTCCAGTAAAAGGCAGAGAGAAGTAAACAAGTAGCATGGAACTATTTCTGACAATAATGTGATCCAGCAAATCCCAGTATATCAAAACAATTTTGGAAACTGTTAAACTATATGATATATCAAGCAAGTGGGTAGTGAGGTCAGAGAAGAGTAAAGGGCTGAATGGTGAATGTCTTAGAACTGAAAAAGAAAATGGTAACACCTTTTTACAAAGGTATATGAGCTAACTACAATAAAAGAGCTGGCTTTTGTAGCACAGACATAGCAAAAATTGAATGATAGAATTCAACAGGGGTTGATCAACATTCAGAAATGCCATTAACACTGGATTAATTTGAGATAATTATTCGAGCAACAAAGAAGGATTCTGCATCGGGCTCAGATATTGTGAAATACACCAATGTGAAAACTCTCCCTAAGAAAGAGAAAGAAACGATACCTTAAATAATAAGTTTTTCAATGATGGAGGGAGAAAAGAGAAGAAACTCCAAGACTGCTCAAAGGCAGTTTTGTCCATATCCTTGAAAAATCAAATGAGTCAGGTGTAGCATTTGTGTCTTTTGATTTTAGAGGAGTCAATGGTAGAAGAGAGGCAAAATTAGCTATTTCTTCGCATTTTAATTAATCCAGATGAAACATTACAGAAAGATACCTTACAAAGACACCCACAGATTGAAGCAGACAGATATGACATTCTTACCTTAATTCTACAGAAATTGAAGACGAAAAATGCAAAATTAGGTCGCCTGACATGCCATTTCTTTATATTTCTCCAGTCTAGACAGCACCGGACTAACGCAAGGGCTAACTGGGCTGGAATCTTCTCTTATTTAAGTGCAATTTATGTTATACAATAAATCATATCCTATTAAGAGACCAAAGCTTTTTAATAGATGTTCTTAATAAAAGTAATAAAATGTTTTTATGGTAAAATATTTGAATATTTTTTGTAATGTATTAAATTTTTTCCAGGATAAAAAATATATTTTATTTTGGTATTTGTGATATTAAAATTAATCCACAGTTTTAAATGCGTCATCAAAAAATAATTTTTTCAAATTTATTTCCTATTTATTCATTTTATTTTGTCTGTCTTATATGTCACTTCTACAAAAGCATTTTTAAGTAAATATTTTTTTAAATCAAGAATCAACTCATCATGTGAGTGCTTTTAAACTTTTTTAATTATTCCACTTTGCTGTTTTTAGTGTATATTATTTATTAAAGTTTTCTTATTCAACATGTTGATAAATATTTTATTAAATTATGGAAATTTTTGCTAAAAAATAAATAATTAAAAATTATTTTTTAATTTTAAACATATGATTGAAGGCGTTGATATAATATATTAAATAATGGCGTAAAGCAAGAAACGATATGAAAATGGTGCTGGAAAGCGTAAAATAAGGTCGATAAGAAAAAGTGAATGTATGAGGAACAAGTCAGACAGATGCCTAATTTGTGGAACCTTGGTTTTTCACGCTTAACTACTTCTGCTCTATCAATGTTAAAAATGAAACTGATCCTTATTTTCATACACCAAGAGATGCTAATGTTGACGTATCTTTAGAATGAACAGGTAGTGAATCTCAAATTATCAATGTAAATGTTATTGATGATGGAAGCAAATCCACTGATGCTGGAGAGTGGAAAGATATAACAGAATCAATGCGTGAATACTGGATTCAGATAAACGAGAACAATGTAAAAATCACGATTGTTATTTTAATAAATCTGAAAGGCACTATTCTGATCAGTATAGAAAAATACCAGGAATTTCTTGCATAGAAAGCATGCATATGGAGAAGAATTGAAACGAAAATGGCTCCTATATTCACGATTGAAATGTTCGATATTCTGTTTTACATGCAAATTATTCGGGAGTACAAAAAAGTCAGGTTTCTCATGAAGGATTCAGTGACTGGAAACATGGAATTTCTCGCATAAAGGAGCATGAAAATAGTTTTGGTCACCGAGAATTTATGTTTGTCAAAGGACGAATAGAAACAGGTGTGGATACATAGTTTCGGAATAGAAAGGAATATTGACAGAATGTTTCAAAGCACATTGTGTCAACAGTAACATTTCTAGAAATTAGAGGATTAGCTTTTTGTGGAGGAAGTTAGAGACTCAACTCACATGATAATGGAAATTACCTGGGATGTTTTAGAATTGATTGCTGAATTTGACCATTTTCTTAGCAATCATCTTGCCCAGAATAGAAATCAAGGAAAACGAAAAGCTTCGTATTTATCGTCTACAATTTGTGAGGAAGTGACAAAAATATTGAAAGATAAACTATTATCAGCGATTGTCAGTAAAGTGAAGGAAGCTAAGTATTTTTCATTGAGCGTGGATTCTACCCCAGATTTATGACATATTGATCAATTCACTATAATTATTCAGTATGTTCAAAAAACCACTCATGAAGTTAAAGAAAGATCCATACAATTCATACAGTTTATCCCTATAGACAATCATACAGGAAAGTATCTGGCCAATCAAGTTTTGAATGTTTTGAAAAAGCATGATATCGATATTTTGAATATGCGCAGCCAGTCGTACAACAACGCATCAAATATGTCAGGCTGCTATAATGGAATGCAAGCTAACTACGAGAAGTGAATCCTCTTGCAATTCATGTTCCTTGTGCCTCTCACTCCATTAACTTAATTGGATTATGTACTGCTTAGCCTTGCATTGAAGTCGTATCTTTATTGGAGTTGTATATGTACTTCAGCTTATCCACATATCGCTGGTACATTTTAAATAATTCTATTGGACCTAAGGTACCGGTCCTAAAACGGCTTTCTGACACAAGATGGTCAGCACATGCGGATGCAATCAAGACATTGTCAATCGGATACACACAAATTCAAGAAGCTTTAAGAACACTTTTAGACGATCGACAACAAAAACTGATTCACACCACGAAGCTCGATCTCTTACCTAGAAATTGTGATCTTAACACATGTTTGGAATGCAATCCTCGAACGAACAGATGGAACTAGCCAAGCCCTCCAGAAAGAAACTTTAGAGTTAGGAATAGCTTTAAGATTATTAAAGGCCTTAAGAGAATATCTTACTGAGTTCGTGATCAATTTTATAACTGTGAAAAATTGGCGCAAGAAAAGGCTATTTATCAAAACTAAAAAAGGTTCTACAGGACGTGAAATTAAGAGAAACATATTATTTTGATGAAAACAAAATAGGTGAAGCTGCACTGCCTGCCAGGGAAAATTTTCAAGTTCACACATTTCTCCCACTGACTGACAATCTGTGTGCTGCATTGGTTAAACGAATTGATGTATATGCTGGAAGAAGCTAGAAGAAGATTTAGAACCTCACTTTATGAATAATTGAACCATTTTTACCGTTTTATTGACTAGATGAAGATAACTAAAAAAAAAATGAAGACTATTCAAAAATTTGACACCATTCCTTTAAAGTATTACCTAATCTCAACTTTTCCGAAGGTGGAAATTGCAATGAAAATTTAGTTAATCCTTATTATAACAAAATATTCAGGTGAAAGATCCTTCTCAAAATTGAAGCTCAGTAAATATGAAAAGCGAGCAAGTATGCTGCAAGAAAGATTGAATCATTTGTCGCTGATGTCAGTTGAACATGAACTGTTGCAAACAATTGAATTTTCAGGTTTTCTTGAATCCCTTTTTCTGAGAAAAGACAGAAGAGTAATTATTTGATTTGTTGTACTTGGTTTTTTTATTGATCAAGATCTGTACTGTTTCATTTGTTAATTTAATAAAGTTAAAAATCGATCTAAAATTTTTTGTTTCGTTTATTTAATTGCGTTCGAAAATAAAAATTTATTCTTTAGTTTTTCATTCAATTATTTAACTGTGTTCGAAAATAAACATTTTATGGACCAATAATTCTTATAAATGAAATAGGGTGAGATTACGTCTGGGGACCCATTTAAATTATTAGCCCAGGTCCTCATAAATACTTGTTTGTTTGTTTGTTTGTTTTTGAATTTCGCGCAAAGCTACAAGAGGGCTATCTGCGCTAGCCGTCCTTAATTTAGCAGTGTAAGACTAGAGGGAAGGCAATTAGTCACCGCCAACTCTTGGGCTACTCTTTTACCAACGAATAGTGGGATTGACCGTCACATTATAACGCCCCCACGGCTGAAAGGGCGAGCATGTTTGGTGGGACGGAGATTCGAACCCGCGACCCTCAGATTGCGAGTCGAGCGCCTTATCCACCTGGCCATGCCGGGCCACATAAATACTTAACCCGGTACTGAATTTTATTTATTATCCAGACGACACTTCGCACAACAATACCTTGCGAAAGACTCCACATACTGAATGATAAACATTGGATATTTGTCTTTCTTTTGGTTTTACTCAAGCCAAAGATAAAAACAAATTTGCAATATATGTAATAGGTAGTTTGATAATAACTAAAATTACGACACTTATGATATACAACATTGTTTATTGACAAAAAGGGGACATAGATAAACGTTTCGGAATTCTATCAGATTCCATCTTCAGTATCTAAAGAAGAATAAAATGAATGTACATAAGTCTTTATACATTGTCAAAGTACAGTTGCTAAATATAACGATAATTAAACAAATAAAACACAAAACAGTAATCATGGGGATAAACTACAGCAAGAAAACACAACGAAAAAAAAGGTAAAATCAGTAATACGAACATATTAAAATATGTGTAATTTAAATGAAGACTGCATGTTGTTCAGTATTGGGGAGTGCTGTTTGATGTGGAGGGTTTTTTTGATCAATAATTCCAGGTCAGTATTAGACTTGCAGAGTATATATGTAGCTCTGAACCTAGAAACGTTATCTGCATATTTAAACATTACAAGGGGATGTTGTTAAGATTTTTTGATTCACATAGAGCACGAAATTGCATATACCATTTCGAATAATAGGTTTTATTCGGCGAAATACTGCTTGTGAAGTTTTTGTTATTATGAATAAATCTATTTACGTAGATACTGTATTATAAGGTCACAATTTACTACACTCCAATACATCCTTCTCACAGTGAAGTCTCAGACTGATACTGTGTTGAGTGTCTATCCTTGTATATGTTGTAGTTTATGCTCCCTTCCCTGTCGAGACTACTATTTTCTCTTGAAATATACCGTATTCTGAGAATCTTATCGAATAAGGTTAATGGGAGAGGAGACATATTATATTCGCTAGCGAATGCTGTCATTTCTACTTTCCTTTACTGCTTACGAAAGTTTATTGTTCAATCGTGACTGTAAACCTGAACCTCTATTCTGTCATTTGGCCATTATTATTTTACTGTCCTTTCTTAATTTTTATGTATAATCTGCAAACTATATTTCATGGTATTGCTTGTAATTTTGCACATCATACGTAATTGAATATTTTTCACGTTTAAAGGGATTGCATTAATAACCAGTTCAAGAAATCCGACGAATGTTACATTGAGAGTAAACAAGAAAAAAAACCCTTTCTCAAACACATTTAACATAACACTTTTTGTGTTACCCTGGGCCCCGTTCTCTTCAGGCCTAACTGTGTTGGATTCTAGGCTGTGTCTACTGCTGTTTTCAGATCACGTCTATCTATTAGAGACTGATGTAGCTCCAGAACACGTGCTTGTCAATGTATTTGACTAATGGCGAAGACGAAGTGCGCTGAGATCGGCAGAGGTTTGGTTTAATGGTATAAGACATGGGGATATAAAAACCTCTATGTGCTTTACAACATGGCTCTATCCTTCTTTCTTTAACCCTAAAATTACCGATTGGGTTTTATACTCTTAACTATTAATGGTGGGGTTCTTGTGTTACATAATATCGAGTAATCTTATGATTTTGTCTGTTATAACATTCAGTGTAAATAACTTCCCGAAAACATTAAGTTAAATCACTGATTATCTATTTAAAATGCATAGAAGACCCAAGAAATAATTAGTTATGATATAATTGCAATATGGATGGTATTTTTGCTTTACATTTTGAATGTTTTTTGTATTATTAGGGACCCTTTAACCGACAGTCACTGCTTGCAGTTTGGGGGATATATAATGTATAAAATATGTTTAAAATGCTGATGAGACCAGACATCATCAGTAACTTACTAATTATAGGTTTAAATGTTATTACGTTCGAAAATGAGTAAAACTATTTGTATACATCATTGTATTGTAGATTGGTTTGAAGTTAAGCACAAAGCTACAGAATGATCTGTCTGTGTTCTGCCCACCACGGGTATCGAAACCCGGTTTCTAACGTTCTAAATCCTCCGACAAAACGGTCACCAGCGCCAGGGAAACATACTTAAAGTCATCTAGTCATTCCAATGAACAAGTGGAATCGTTTAAAAGTTAAAAATATGTTCTTGTATTCCGTAGATACAACCTCTAATGTAGAAACATAAGAAAGGCATTTGCCACATGCTATAAAGTTTAATTTACAAATACAGTAAACACAATACGATTTGCGTTTGTTCTTTCGTTATTTGCTTAACGTACCTTACACAGTATTACAACTAAAACCTCAGAAGTGAAATAGATTCTGCTAAATGAAAAGTTTAAAGTTGCTGTAAATTACATATGGTATAACTGATACAAAAGGGCGTTTAAATTAGTAAAAGATAAAACACAAGTCCCACTATTTACGAAAGTATGTAGGTTATAACGTCTTGACAGTAAATTTACGTAGAAAATTGAATTTATTAATGTGCGATTTTAATTTATTCTTTCACATTCACGTGATAAATTTTAAAGCTTAAAATTGGTATACGTGAATTTTTAGTGAGTGGAAAATGCATTAAAGTGAATATTTCAAACCAGTACGCGCATATATATCAAATAAAGTTTGAGAGTCAAGAAAACTTAGTTTATCAATCTTAAAATTGAAGTTGTCGTATTTCTTCGTGTTGAACCTTAAAAACCAAGACTATTTATAACTCGCATAAAAGGAAGGTAAAATTGATATTTGTTTTACACAACCGACTATTTAACTGCCTGTCAAGGAAAATCGAAGAGCCATCACCATTTAATGTGACATACTTTTTCTTATTGCTAACGCTTTTTTTTGGGGTGTAAAATATAAGAGGCATACAACCGAAGAACCATTACGCATCAACCTAACGTACTCTCTGTTACAACAGGAGCTTTGTTTATAGTTGCAAATGTAAGATAAAGACTACTAAAGCTTCCTAAAATATTAGCAATGTGATATCATCCTAGCTAAGCTAATAGACGTTTCTTGACTAGTTAAATTCCTCGAAGTCATCGTTCTTTACTAACTGAAAACGTATATTACAATGGTAGTATAGAGGGAATAAAGACAGTATTATTCAAGAATATAAGATCATAAATCTAGACGTCCCATCCCAAATACATTAAAGGATGTTTTAAAACAAGAGATTAGTACTTTCTGTTTCCATGCTATCATCAACTATGAATAATGTCTATTATCTCTCTTATGGAAATCAACTGCAATTGAAATGGTTTTATATTCAAGAAAAATCATGGAAAATAGTCTTCCTTGTATTTTATTATCCAGTGTGATTTACATGTCTTAACTGCTAAACATTTACTTTGTGTACTAAATATTTACATTATTGAACCACAATGAATTATTTGCACTAGAGTATAATATTATACATTTTCAAGTAACGCACACTTTATTTAACAAAGATAAATTTTAATTTGTTCTCTTTCTTAGAAACTGATTTTTAGATTTTAATTGTTTAGTCAGTATGTAGTATGTGATATTGCCCGGGCCAATCCACCCCTGAATCTCAAGTATAGAATAAATCGAAACATTATTGTAGAATCTTGAATAAATGTTCTTGCAAGTTGAACATAGAGAAGTTATTAGGTTAAATGTTTAAAATAAAATTATTATATAACTACACTGCATTAAATTTGAAGGATCTATACAATGTTTGGGTACATTGTTCCACAGATCTTTGCGAGTTTGAAAACCCTGTCACGCAGACTCTCGCAAGTTTGAGATCATTGCCCAACAGATCCTTGAAATTATATTTAATGTACAAGATATCTAAAAAATTGGGAATTTAAAAACCCGCAAATAGAGATCGTAAAAAAGTAAACAAACAAGGCTAGAGATACTGTAGATATTATTTACTCAAACTACAAATCCATATTCTGACTCCAACCTAGAATTACATTTGGTGGAATCAAAATAGGGAGTTGTAGTTTGAGTAAATAATATCTACAGTATTTCCTACCCTGTTTGTTTGCTTTTTTTACGATCCCTGTTTGCAGGTTATTAATTTTCCAGTTTTTTATTTATCTTGTTTGCTGGCTTTTTGTGCTCAACTATGGGCAAAATATTACTTGGTATGGTAGCTAACTTTATACATTGTAATGATAATAAACATAGCTAGTAGCTAGCTGATACGGTTCATGATGATTTACTATAGCCATTGACTATTTGATCGCATTACTTCGAGATGTAAAATGTTAAGTTGCAGCTAGAGATTGTCATGGATATTTGATTGAGAATACAGTGAGCATTTATAGTTTCTGTGTAACTAAAGCATCTATATATAAAACATAGCAATTGACAAATATATGCCTAGACTAAGACACAATCCCCACTAAGCGTGTATAAAATTTTACCAGTAGAAAAGCAGCCTTTTCAAATAAAACACATACGTCTAAGATAAATCTTCGTGTCTTTTAAACTAATTATTGTATAAATATGTGTACTGATTTTGTTTTATTCCCCCACTTGATACATAATATAGGGGTTGGTTCCCTAAAGACACCGATTTTATAGTATACAAAGCACTGAGTATCTATATGTTATAGTCATATACTGTTCATTTTTTATTGGCGGGTAATTCCTGTTTCATCCAGTACTTAAGCTTTTTATAGAAATAGCAGATGTTTGTAAGAAAGTTCATTTAAAGAGATAATGATAACATAAATACATTAGAATTGTGATTTTTTTAGCTTATTTAAAATATAAAAAAACAAATCAACATTTCAATATCTCTACGACTTTCAGAGTACCTTATCTAGTATTCTACAAAAGGTTTGGGTACAATATACCAAGCTGTTTTTGTTGTGGTCCAACAAGAGAATAATAATAATAATAATGAGAAGAATTACAAACAGGCCGTTTTGAGCGGATTTTCTATTCCTTTTAAATCTAACATGCGTGCTTTTTTGTGAAGTTTTACATGTGTACAGCCTTAGCAGTCAATAGTAAATGTCTTAAAGCGTTGTTTCAACTGAATCTCTACTGTTTTAGGTGCCTTATTGCCCGAACGTTCTATTAAAGTTTGTGCGATTCCTTGCGATCCCTATTAATGAATCATTATCGTAGTTCATGATTAAATTCAGTTTTACTTGTACTGCTCCCCCCATCACCACGCTTCACTATAGATGTTGTACCTTGACTATGATTAGCTTCATCTTCAGCTTTGCTCATTCTACAGTTTGTGATCCGATGCTAATATCAACCCTTAATTTTGGTTGTCTCTTCTTTATAGGGGTTTTAGAGCAGCTACTGTTCCTTATAATGTGTAATTTATTCTTATCAAGGTAATTTTCACACCTATATTTGCAAAAAGGTCGTTCGCAAGATCTGCTCATAAACATTGTCTTTCTCATAAAGAACATATTTTGTAGCAGTTAAAATCACTTTTGGAGATTTTCATTTTTTTTTATCTCGACTATTTCCATTAGTAACAATGTCATTTTCACGTACCACTTTTTAGGGTTTATCACACAGCTCAAACAGAAAAACGGAGTTTTGGTGCAGTTTTCACGAAGTGTCCTTAACCAGTTAAAAACTTTGGTTCTTACATACATGTCATTCGGAATTTATGCGTGAAATATTTATCATAGCAAAGTAAATAAGAATTACGACATCTTTATCATTTTTGTCTGTATGCATGTTATAACGAGGAGTAATTGTTTGATTGATGTCCGTGACAGTATACTTTGTGTATTACTTTATTATGGCAAGCATGTTACCCAAAGTTCATAACAAAGAAATTAAGATGAGACAAGATATAAAGACTTATTTGTTCTTTGTCTTTGTTTGCGGGATCTTACATTCTAATCAAGACAAATTAATTCGTCTGAAGGGAAGGGAAGTAGAAGAAGAATAAAAGAAATGAATATTATGTTGCAAAAAAGCTTGACTGACGAGGCATAAAAGAAGGCTTATGAATTTCTTGTAATTTCTTCCCACTTCTGGACTCTTACCTCCAATGAAGCGACTTATGGGAACATAAGAGGACACTGCAGTCAAGAGTGGTATATCATCATATTTTTTAGGCTTCAGCAAAATTCAATCAAGCATATGACATCGTAGATTTCTTCAGAGAACAATGTCACAATCTACTCCTGCTCAATATTGACTTCTAAGTGTGTGGTGTGCCAGTGCATTTTCCTGTTATTCGAATTTCACTGCTTTCTTACTAGTTTTGAATAAACAAGCGAATAATAGTTAAGTAGTTGAATAAGGAAGCACATTATGGCAATATAATGATAGGTAGACAAACAATAGACCAATGTTTTGTCGAAATATTTAGTATGTGCCACCATCAATAAAATTTTCCCTTATGCTTATAAATCGCTGTTTGTCTACGTATTATTAGGAGAATAATAGTTTTCTACGAAAGTCATTTTGCTTATTATTGGTTAAAGTGCTAAATAAATCTCATCGAATTATATTTCTATTTTCAAAGTTTGATAACTTCCAAACTAAACAACACATTTATAGGCAACGTAAGAGCTTAAAACTTTGCGTTTGTTACAAAGAGATTTAACTTGGAATGGACTTGTTATCAAGTAGATATATATCCACACTGTCGTGTAATGAGACACAATTAGAACAAAGAAAATGACGGTGTACTTAGTTTAGATTCTCTCATTCTTAGTTAGTGTACATCTGGGCATTCAGAGACTTTATTTTCTTGGATTTTAATCGATTTTTTTCAACAAACAAAATCCTTATGGTTTTCGCTAAATCGACTGTTGTAATTACGCACGTGCTTGCTCTTGCTTTTAAACATTGGTAACCTGCCTTTTCTTGAGCTTCAAAGAAATATTTTCTTGACTACAGAAGAGAATTATTTCAATAATTAAAGAACCCAAGTGTGGCCAATGGTTAGCCATGGAACTAGGACTTCGAGAGTTATGAGCCCAAAATTTGTTGCTACTAACACGCTTTGCACTTGCAGCTGTAGATGCGTAATAAGAGCAACAGTCAATATTGCTGTTTGGTTTAGAGTTGCCGCTACAGGAGGCGAGTACTGCTGATTGATTCCCTTGCCTCTGGTTCCCAGTTCAACGTTAGGGACCGCTGTGTTTCTATCATTGTGGTCTTTGATCTGCTGCTTAGCTTGAAAACAAAAAAAATCTATAAATAAAAGTAATGTATTATGATACATTTTTGTTGTAACGTAAACTGCTATTTGCATCCAAATTTTATAGATTATTACACATTTTGGACGTGTTTGCTTGTTTGTACCATGACCTGTAACTGCATATACATTAATATTTAGTTTGAAACAACATACCATCTTAGTAAAACTTGTCGAGTCCGTTACTTTAAAATTCAAATATATTTATAAGTAAGGTTATAAATGTAACGGGCAATCAGAATATACAGTGTGGGTTGTAGTGAGACCCTCCCCAGTATAAAAAAAAAAGATCTTCAAGTAACACAACAAATCGTTCTTCATAGTTAGGCTAAATTTACATAATTGCTTCATCAGGCTAACATTAAAAATGTCCAAAGTATCTATCGTGCCACATAAATATTCTTATTAAGGGTCGCACACAGAATGATAACACAAACAATCAACAACTTGAAAAAATTAATTTTTACTGATCTTTTTCTTGGAATCAGAACACATACCTTCACTGAACTAGTTACTTTCTCTCAAGTCCCCCAGTATGACAGCGGTGAGTTTATGGACTTATAACGCTAAAATCGGG
This sequence comes from Limulus polyphemus, assembly GCF_000517525.1. Taxonomy (NCBI): domain Eukaryota; kingdom Metazoa; phylum Arthropoda; class Merostomata; order Xiphosura; family Limulidae; genus Limulus; species Limulus polyphemus. The sequence continues at coordinate 59,479 of NW_013666218.1, forward strand.
GGTTCGATGTGGACATAACAGATAGCTCAATGTGACTTTGCCCTAAAACAACGAAGAAATTTTTCCCTCAAAAACTTCTATTTTTTTAAGACTTATAGTCTAGGATCATTGATGTAAGACGTGTAAATACTTAATTCTTGCAGAGTGGGTTAAGTAAATTTTTTGGACATAATAACATCGTTTGTTATATATTTTTCCTCCCTTTTTTTTTTTTTTTGCTTACAAACACCATTTTCAGCTTTATGCTGAATTCATCTTCTGAACCACTTTATCAGATAATGATTTCTTGTGGATGAATTATTTTATTTTCCTACTGTTTGTCTTCAAAGCGTGGGATACTGAGCGATTTAAAAATGTAATTCCTAATTTCTTTCTTTATCAACCTTTAAACACACATGTATGATATTTACGAGATTTATTCTGTCAAACAAGTCAAATATTACATTAACCCTCAAATTACTGATTTGGTCATATACTATTCACTATTAATGGGACTCAAGTATCGCATCATATTGATAATTTAAAGGTTTTTGTCTCTTACAATATATATAATTCACTTCCTCGGTTCGGTTCGTATACGCATTACATGTATATCTTTGTTTATATTTCGTCATAGGAACACGAAGTATTCACTTCCCCGTTTACGCCCGGAATATGTCCGTATTCGGTTTGTTGTTCCGGTTCATAGGATCTCTGTCTCCTAACTTTGCCGTTTCGGTTTCGTAAATATTAATATACGAATTTCAGTTTTCATTCGGTAAAATCTTTTATCGCTTCTTTGGCCAGTACAGTGTTTATGGGAACAGTTAATTGACGATCTGAGTGATTCAATTATTTTAAACTGCAGTTGTTATGAGTTAGATGGGGACCATTTGACTTCAACCCGTGAATCCGTTTTATCGAACCATTTAAAATGTTTAACAAGAAATGACATTAATAATAAAACAAGAAGTCTACATCCAATCTTTCATTTAACAAGAAATGACATTAATAATAAAACAAGAAGTATACATCCAATCTTTCATTTAACAAGAAATGACATTAATAATAAAACAAGAAGTCTACATCCAGTCTTTCATTTAACAAGAAATGACATTAATAATAAAATAAAAAGTCTAAATTCAATCTTTATTTTAACAAGAATTGACATTAATAATAAAATAAAAACTCTAAATTCAATCTTTATTTTAACAAGAATTGACATTAATAATGAAATAAAAAGTCGAAATTCAATCTTTATTTTAACAAGAATTGACATTAATAATAAATAAAAAGTCTAAATTCAATCTTTATTTTAACAAGAATTGACATTAATAATAAAATAAAAAGTCTAAATTCAATCTTTATTTTAACAAGAATTGACATTAATAATTAAATAAAAAGTCGAAATTCAATCTTTATTTTAACAAGAAATGACATTAATAATAAAACAAGAAGTCTACATCCAATCTTTAATTTAACAAAAAGTTTAAATCCCATCTTTCGTTTAACAAGAAGTGACATTAATAACAAAACAAGTTCATTTTAAAACTTTTTGCTTTTTCATGACTTTCATCTCATTTGGTGAAAATTGCATTCAAAGTTAAGATGACTGCCTAATCCCAGTTCCTCTAAACGTGTTTCGCATAGACGTAAATCTTGCTACTAAACACACAATAAACACATAAATTGAAATTATATCAAATTCAAAGATATACAAATAAAACCGAATCCAATATTAAATCCAGACAAACTTCCAGAAATACCTTGATAAAAGTAGAGAAGGTTAAAAAAGTACAACCTTTAATTGATATGTAGAGCTTAAAGAACTCCAAATTCATAAAAAATTAACTATTTGTATTTATTTAGTTTTATAAATCTGCATTTCAGTCCGTTTCTTATCTGTTTCTTGCAGATACGTTGTAACTCTGCATCCTTTATTACCGAGGATGACAAAGAAGGCAGCGATTTTTGCTATCGTAGTGGTTTGGCTAAGCAGTGCACTTTTGTCCTTACCGACTCTGCTATACTCTACAACTGTTAGCTATACTTATCAAGACGGAACATCCAGGACACTCTGTCTTCTTATCTGGCCTGACGGCCCCACAGGAAATTCAGATTCAGACTACATGTAAGTATATGCATATATATATATATACACACACACACACCTAATTAAAAAAAAAAAGATTCAGTTATACCTAGTTGAAATTTTAATTCAAAGGCACTTCCTTTCAGAAAATACATAAAACAACAATGAATGGTTCCAGATGTAGCTTGAGTGTAATGAATTTATTTATCATTTTTCTGTGTTTCTATTTTTTAACTTACTTTGATAAATGTTCCATAGTGTGTCAAAGTTTGTGTACACACGTATGATATTTTTAGGTTTTAAATGCCCCCCCCCCTCGACGAGACAGCGGTAACTTTACAGAGCTGCAAAGCTAAAATCCAGAGTTCGGTTTTCCGCGGTGGACACAGGAAAGAACTCAATCTGGGTTTACTATAAATACAAAACAAACAGTCTGTTTTAATTAATTAAGGATGTATCATATACCAAAACTTATATAGGTTCGCTGAAAGAAGCGTGAACGATACGTATAACTTTGAGATGTTGCTTTTAAAAGCTAACTCTCAACACTTACTTATTATCACAAATCTGTGTGTCGAACCGATGATTTACACGTTGCAAACTGTTAACAATAAATATTTTTTTGCAAGCAAAATTTCAGTTTGCTTTGATAGAAATAAACTGATCTCTAAAATTTTGTTATAACTAAATTATAGAACCGAGTCTTCTCGAAAAATGTAGTTTATTTTAAGGTTTTAAATTTTTGGAAGTTTTATCGCATAGTATTATTTATTTATTTATTATATGAAGTCACAAAAAATTCTTTATTGTAAGCACATTTCCAAATGTAATATATATTTATTGTTTTTTATTAATAGTTATTTTAATCTTTTTATCTCTGCGAGCTGTTAATGACTAATCTTAAAATATCAACAATTGTGGAAATAAAGCACTACTAAGAAATCCTGGTAGTTTAACCAGTCTAACCTCCGTCCAAAAGATGCCAGCACCTAAGGACATGAAGGGGATGGGAGATCAAATGTTGCTGCCCAGTGGGGGCATACCTTGAGACCAGGAGGTCCACGTAACGTCAAAGTTCCACAAAGTGGAGCTAGAGAGTAGAAAGCTCCAAAGTGCACCACTAGAGAGCGAATAGTATGACAAAGTGGAGTCAGGGAAAATATAGTCCCGTCACTAGAGAAATGGACATGAGATCTATGCATGCAGGCAACTATTTTGGTATGTAGTTCGCGAGAAATCTACCAGAGGATGCTGTTGAACTTATTTGATCATGAATACGAAGTTGCGAGATGTTATACAACAAGAATACTACTATTTAATTCTCTATAGTTCTTAACACAATATTAGTTTCTACGTCATCGTTAAAGGTGAATTTTATAATTTCGCTTCATTATTGATAATAAATAAAGTTTCTGGAAAGGTAAAATTAATATTTCATTTATTACAGTTTAAGTATTTGTATAGCGTATAGGATATTTGAATAAGTAAAATTATCATTTTGTTACAACATGTTTTGTTATTTGTGTATTTTCGAAATTAGCATACAAACATTCAAACTTTATGCATTTCTCCTATGCATCATGCTATAAAGCATACATTAATTCAACATAAAACTACGTGTTCCTTAAATGGACTGTGTGTGTCACTTTATAAATAACATGTTCAAACTCTATTTTATTTAGCATATTAACTTACTACAGTGTAGTACAATTTGACTTTATAATTATTTATACACCAACTTGTATTACAACTACAGGTTCTTCAAAATATGATTTCATGTAAATGCAAAGTATTCAAACCCCAGACATTTTTGTGTGAAAACGAAAGAAATACATAGTAAGACAATATTCAGTTTATTATAGCTTATATAGCACTGGTTTCATTGTTACGTCTGATTTTACCCTTTAGTTATAAAACCCCATGGAACATTATTTGACTCCATCTAAATATAGTAACACTAATATTATGATTTATGAAACGATTTCCTAAATGAATGGCCTACTGCAGATGAAATCCATTCGCATATGTAAACTTTCAAACTTTCTATTGTAGACACAAAGTGAAATAAATAACAACAATTATAATTTATGTTTTGTCATAGCATTGAATTGGACATCACAACTTTTATTATTTTCTGTTAAAAATTCACTTTGAAGTACAAAACACTAGATTTTACTATATATAAACTTTCTTCAAATTAGAGGGAAACCCAGTAGAGCGCATACCTCTGCTACACAGCGTTGGTCATATTCGGCTCTCAAAAAAACAAACAATAATGTGTCCATATGTCCGTCGTTATCAACGGACACAGACCATTTTTGGCAGGAAAATGAGGAATAATATTCTACATATGTCCACCAGGTTTCATCAAAATCCAATAATTTTTGTCTGAGTTACAGAGCAAAAAATAGTGTGAAAATCTGTCTCCATGTTAACAGATAGGGATTTTTTGAGTTTACCTTTACCTATGACACACCAAAAGCTTGTCACTTCTAACTTGAATTATAGTCCAAATGTATACCCAATTTCGTCCAAATCTATTGAGCCGTTTTTGAGAACAAACACACACACAGGGGTGAAACATAATCTCCTTTATCTTCGTTGGCGGAGGTAATGACGTTTACTTCGACACGTATTACAGTTGAGGAGTCCGCGGTTTATTCTAGAAATATTGGACCCATAGGAATGAAAAGTCGAGATTACACTACCGCCTTTCTGCATAACAATAAATTCAAACGACTTGACTACAAAAGGTTCAGTTCGGTAAGTTAGTTCATAGAATCTTAACTTAGTTTACAAACAACACGTATCGGCTTAGTGGATGTATTTAATGCACTGCATTATAAAACATGCTTTGCAACAAAAAAGATTTTATGTTCACTAGATATTAAGAATTTGGTTTAGTCTAACTAGCTGACAAGAGGATTTCGTATGTCACTGCACTTTTATCTTAACGCTCAGAAAAATGGCCTTATACTTCAAGTTTATGTTATTGTAACAGAATATGTGTTATTTGGCAAAAATTGTAAAGATAAACGATTATCATATTTGTCTTCTAATTCCAACATTCATTCAAAGGTTAAATGTCTGTACGAAAAAAGTGTATATTGGTATGTATATATATCATATCTGATTATTGTATTAGAATAAATACTGTCGCTATTTTATGTAAATTTTATGTGAAAACAGTTTTAACCCTTGAAATTATCACGAATCAGTAACATTATAATAAAGTGCATAACTCATGTTGCTATATATATGCTTTTTTTATTTTGTAATTGTTTAAGATTACTAGGATGTTCATTTATTTTGTTATGGACGAAGAATCCGTGATTATTATTATTTTTGTTTAGATTTAATACTTATAAATCTCTAGGACTTATATTAGCTTTAGAAGTCACGTTATAGCTTGTCACTTGTACTGATTTATGAATGTGAAAAGCAATGTATTTATGACAACAGGTAATGTTTTGAATATCTACATGAATAGACAGACACGGTAATATCGATAACACCCAAATGATGAATCAACGCATTCTAATCGTTATGTTTTTTTTTGTGATATTCTATAGTCCTAGTTATACTAGTATATATTATTAGCTACCTTGTTCACTGGAATCATGTTTAGTTCTGATCTATGTTGGTAGTTTCTTTCTATCAAAGGTTTATGGTAATTAAAATGATAACTATGACATTTAGATTTCTACTTTCATAACTTTCGAATAGTAAAACTCTTTAGCAATTTATAAATATTAAATTTATAAATATAAATATTATTGTTAACGTTTTCTTAAATCCCATTTTACCCGATTTTGTCAATTCCATATTTTGCAGATCTTAGAAAAGTAGGTAAAACCTTCGAGATTAAATTTTGGGATGTAGGAAATGAAGTACTTAAAAATAATCTTATATATCGTAAGCAACATCAATGTCAGATACTGTCAAAATATAGTGAAAATCCCTGATGAAACGGTTACTGGACCACATATAGTCACCTCTAGGTTTCAAGGGAAAATGCTACCATAAAAGTAATTCACTATCCCATGTAACAAAACTTTGCAGTGATGTTTCCGAAATGTTTGTAATCTGCTTGTCAACAGATCACCAAGAACGTATCAAACACATCGTATGCAAACACGTCTATATGATTTATTTCTCAAATGACATATCACGTCAAACCGTACAGCTCCTTGTTATATATAAGAAAAGAAAAAAAATCACCTTATACCTGAAATAGGGCTTATGGTAGAAACGTTTATCTATTAGGAAATACTTAAGGGTGTTGTAAGTATTGAATCTCATTTTTTATTTTCTTATCTTGTAAACAGGCCAATGCAGATGTGAGAAATTAATATAGAAGAGGCAAAAGGATATTTCTTCGGCTTTAAGAAACCAATATCTAAGATATTGTATGTCACCCAACGATCCAAGTCTTTATTTCATATTCAATCATTTCTCTTCAAAGCTTAGAATGACACTTGAAAAATTATTACAAACCATGTTCTGTTGAAGAAAATTGCTTTTTCAGAAACTAACTTTACTTTCGTGTCGTGTAGCACCATAAAAAAGAAACAGTATCTATATATATATATATATATATATATATATATATATA